>NC_039271.1:6250235-6275235 GCF_003368295.1 Carassius auratus | reverse complement strand
TGCCTAATAAAACACTGATCCTGTCTGGAAGAGGCGAGGGCTTGGCGTGGGTCGGAGGGCCGTGTCTGGTCGACTCTAGACTGGGCAGGTGTCTGAAGTGCTCTTGTGAGACAACCACGTCACGTTTCGCCTTCGCTTGGCAATGCATCTCCGGGCGTATAATCAGCTCTTGGAAATCTGACGAGGGAAACACATTTATAGTTGAGTTAATGCACATCTGATGTTGAAATGTCAACACTCAATATCACGTCAATGAAGAAGAAGTGTCAATAGGCCTCGAATATGCACAAATCTGTGCGTGTGAGTTCACCAAGCAAGTGTTGTGCTGATTTGACATGTTCGTATAAATAGATACTCGTACTCATTGCATGTATTGCAATATGCAAATTGCACGCATTAAATTTCCTGATGGCCGACTGCATTTGCTAAACAAATCCTTTGTGCAATTTCAAAATTGCCAAATGTGGAGAGAACTTTCATCTTCGCATTATGCATTTTTTGTTCATTTACTAACTCTTCAGAGCACAGCTTTATGCATGTTTAGGGTGAAGTTTCCTTTAGATTAAACGCAGTGGTTTATGGTGAGTAGTTGTGTGCAGGCACCTGGTATGACGGGCAGCGTGTCCCTCGGTTTGCTGTGATCGGGTGTAGCGTGCACCAGGTCAATGATGTCATGATGTGGAGCTGTAGTGTACCAGCGCGGATCCTTCCTCTCATCGTCCTCCTCCAGGGAGCAGATGATCTCCTCAAAGAACAAGATACAGTCCCGCTCCTCCAGACTGAGGAACTGCAGATCATCATCCTGGAGAGAGAGCACGAGTACACTACTGAACATATGCTCAGCAAGGCTGCATTTACTTGATCAAAAATACAGTAAAACTGTGAAATATTATTGTTATTTAAAACAGCTGTTTTCTGTGTGAATCTGTGTTAAAGTGTAATTTATTTCTGTGATGCTCCGCTGTATTTTCAGCATCATTCCTCCAGTCTTCAGTGTCACATGATCTTCAGAAATCATGAAAATATGATGATTTACTGCTCAAGAAACATTTCTGATTAATACTTTCGTGGAAACTGTGATACATTTGATTTTTCAGGATTCTTTGATGAATAGAATGTTCAAAAGAAACAACATTTTGTAACATTTTAAATGTCTTTAATGTCTTTAATCAGTTTAATGTGTCTTTCCTGAATAAATATGTGTTTGTGTGTGTTAGTTATTAAAACCTTATTTAAAATGAACGCTGTATTTGTATAAAATATGATCTAAAAGTATCATTTAAAATTAAATACTACTTTAAAGTTTTAGTATTTTATTAGTGCAGTGACATTTTTGTAATTTATTTTAATTACTGCCTAAAAAGTTTTTATTTTAGTTATTAAAATATTATTTAAAATGTATTTTGTGAAAATGATCTAAAAGTATAATAACTATTATTTTAAAGTTTTAATAATTGTTTATTAGTGTAGAAACATTTTTGTCTTTTTTATTTTTTTAATAATTTTATTTTAGTTATTAAAATATTATTTAAAGTGTGTTTTTTATTATTATTACCAAACCTAAAAGTATAATTTATAAGTTATGATAATTTTTTATTAGTGCAGTGACATGTTTTTTGTTATTTTTATTAACGCCTACAAAGTTGTTTAGTTTAGTTAAGTATTTTGTTGTTATTATTATTACATAAATATGATCTAAAAGTATAATGTATAATTATAAATACTATTTACATTTATTTCAAGCCATGTTAATGCATTTAATTTCTTTACTATAATGACCTTGATTGCAATGTGGTTGCTAATTTTTTCTAAATGATTGCTGGGTGTTTTCCTACCGTCTTGGATAAATCAGGTTTTTGTGATCTTCTGACCTCGTCTGTTTAATCATCCACCTTCACCAGTAAATGGAGACCTCGTTGTTTCTGAACACTTAAAGCGACAGGAATCCTTCATGACCAGATCTCTACTCCTAAGTGTGTGAGCGGTAATAACAGTGACATTGGTCCTGAATGTTTTGCTCGCTGCTCGACTGCATTCTTGTCTTTCCCACAGACTCGTGCTCCTCTGAAGCTGGTTTCTCTGTGTGAATCAGTGTGTGTGAATGTGTGTGTTGTTTCCTTCATGTGTGATGTCTTAATCATAAATAAGGGAGGGTTCGGCTATGCTGTCATCATCATAATTAGCTTCAGGACAGTCATTGTGTATCTGCACATCCATGTTTACAGCATCCAGGCTCGGGCAGTATTAGCATGAGACAAAGGACGCGATGTTGATGTGCGCGTGCGCAGTAAACCCGGGTAGGAAAATCTGACAGGGTAGGATAAAATGTCAGGACACCGGCTTCATGTGATACACCTGGAACACACAATAGAAATATAGATATATATACACACCTTTTTGTGTCTCAAATCTCCCGAGGCACTTCTGATCCACCCAAAACACATATAAAAGTCATTATTTAACATAATAATGGATATATTTACAAATAAAACACTACGCTATTGATTGGCGCACTTATTTATTAAAGTAAATAAAAGATTTCTGGAGTAATATTTCATCAGTTTCACACGTAATGCGTTCTTAAATGTTTAACTGTAATTGTGAAATATACTAACTTATCAATTTCTACAATTTTTTTTTTTTTTTTTTTTTTTTTTTGCAGTATAAGAAACACAGGAACAATATACTTTTAAATCACTTCATAATAACACCAAAATAAATCGATATAAGGATTTTTTAATTTTATTTTAATCATTAAGTATTTAAACTGATCCGTTAAATACAGTACACTAGATATTACACTTAAGAGTTGTCCTTCTCGTGAAAACAATACTAATTAAATGATGACTAAAAACAACACTTTTTTGTGAAATAACGAGGTGATAGTTTTCGTGAGATTAATCCTATAGCTCTGAAAAGTTTTGAAAAAGTCAGACATTTAGAGAGACAAAAGTTCAACTCACTCAAACATCGTGAAGCAGCCGAGCGAATAAACCGAGTTCTGACTCTGTACCGAGAGCAAACGCGTTTAAATCCGATGCGCGCGGCTCCTCGATCGTGATGACGAGCACGCGCACGCACGCACGCACGCACGACTGAATAATAAGCGGCTCTTAGAATTAAGATTAGACTGAAAAATATAGGAACATTTGTGTTGATTTAAGTGTAAATCTGCAGTTAACGCCATACTGCCGCGCGCTTTTTTGACAGGTGACTTCTATTACAAACACGTACAAATGATATTTAATAAAAATAAGTATTATTGTTGATTTCAGGATATTATATTACAGTGTTTTTCAGACGCTAGGACTCATTTCTCAATACTAAGGTAGGTCACTTTTTCAAAACTCTTCACAGAGTTCTCCTAATCAACAGTCTGCGTTTGCTGGGACAAAATGACAGCGACCATATCACCAGACACAACCCCCCACGAGGAGAGCGTGTGTCCCGTGTCCAGCAGAACCTCCAGTCCGTGTTCCGCAGCTGAATGAAAGCAGAGCCGCTCACATTCACTTTCACTTTCACTTCTCTCTCGGGGCGTGACGTCAAGGAAACTCCGCAAAGAGCTTGACTTTTTACTTCTACAGCAATAGTTCAGCGTTATTTACTGTATTTATGTCCGCGTTATTATACCACTGCAAATTAAACAAGAAAAGCATATAGGTTGGAATGTTTATATTAAAAAATAAACGTACGTCAAAGTAGCGCACTGAAGCCAAACAAGTAACAGCTGAGCGAGATCTTCAAAATAAAAGTCCCGCGATTGCGTCATAAATCTGACACGTCTATCATTTGTCAGTAAAATAATATAAATGAATTGTTATTCCATAGGAAACTAGAAAATTATTTAACGGTGTTAAACTGTCGTACAGAGCAATTGTATAAATCAATTTAGGTGCATAATTGAAATATCAGTTTAAATTATAATAATTATTATTTGTATTTGTAGCTATATATTTCTGTTAATTTTCTCTGTTTACTACTTTACTTGCATTAACCGAGTGAAGCCTTAAAATTACAATAAAGCACGTGTAATATTATATTTGAAATATAATTATCCGTTACAGTGCTGTGTTTATATTTCACCACAAGAGGGCAGTGCGTTTTGTAACTGACTTTGTCCAACAGGCGGACTAAAAAAAAAAGATCAATAATTAAACCGATAATAAGTATCCCAAAGGATTTCGTTTTTTAAACATATTTTTCGCGCTATAAACATGATTAATAATATTTAATAAATTAGCACTCTCAGACAACAGCGCCCTGTTTTAATCTAATGTAATTTATGCGAGCAGCAGGTGGCGCTGAAGATCCCGAACAAACCCGATAAAGCAAGAGAAGAAGAAACCGGAAGTCTCCACAAGAAGAAGATCCGGAGACGCGTGTGAAGATAGTTTGCTGTCAAAAGTGCGTCTGTTATTTATATCTATAGTTGAAAATGAGTCGCTCTTATAACGACGAGCTTCAGTATCTGGATAAAATCCACAAAAACTGCTGGCGGATCAAGAAGGGCTTCGTGCCGAATATGCAGGTAAACGTGCTCGCTCTCGAGTGACGCATTAACGTCAATACACCAAAACATCCGGGTCTCTGAGCGGATTAAAGTGTGTTTTAATCTGAGATGATGATGTTGTTGTTTGGTGTTCAGGTGGAGGGGGTTTTCTATGTGAATGATCCTCTGGAGAAACTCATGTTTGAGGAGCTGAGGAACGCCTGTCGTGGTGGAGGTGAGGCGAGATCATTAAATTTATGATTTTCTTTAGTGAACAATCTGTGCCTTGGCAACAACAATATCTCTGGAAAATAAAGTAAGGTTAGGGAAAAAAAAAAAATATATATATATATATATATATATATATATATATATATATATATATATATATATTTTTTTTTTTTTAACCTTACACACACACACACACACACATATATATATATATATATATATATATATATATATATATATATATATATATATATATATATATATATATATATATGTATATATATATATGTATATATATATATATATATGTGTATATGTGTGTGTGTGTGTGTGTAAGGTTAAAAAAAAAAAATATATATATATATATATATATATATATATATATATATATATATATGTCAATAAATTAGGGCTTTTTGGAAATCATACAATTCAAATATTATAGCAAGACGTTTTGTTTCATTTGTGTTTTTTTCATCCGAAGGGTTCATTGTGAAATACACAACGATGGTAGGATCGAAATGATAAATATATCTATATGATATAATAAAAGCTCAATAAAAGTGTGTATAATCAGTCACACACACACACAAACACACACTGCTGAACGTCATAAAACACTCATAGGTCCAGGTTCTTATAATGAGAACATGAAACTTAATTTTAAACTGTGTAATTGTTTGAATTGATACATATGTATCTGCTCTGAATTTACTTTGCAACAGCCATTATTAATAAATAAATGCTTAGATTCAAAATGTGTAACGCAAGAAATAAATGCTGTAAAAAAATGTTTCTCCCAGACAAAAAATATTTATTTTAATATCTATGTAATATTAACTTTGTAATAGTTTTACTTATATTTCTGACTATATTTCTATATTCAATTACTTAATATTTTGTAATTAGGGCTCAAGCCCAAAGGGCGAGAGGCCTATTGTTTTCCTTAGGATTATTTTTTATTATTATTATTATTATTATTTTTTTCCAACGTCTCGGGGGCTTTTGGGGCCCTTAACGTGCTTAAAAAGTCTTGAAAATTGGCACACAGATTGGAACCTGCGGCCATTAGGGCCGGGCAGAGACTGATACACGGGCGTGGCACAGGGGCTCTACAGCGCCCCCTGGAATATGGAGGGCCATATATCATACATTCTTGCTCGTAGACGTATGAAACTCGGTACACATATAAATCTCATCAATCCAAACAACTTTTGTATTGCATATCATAGGCTCCGCCCAACAGGAAGTTGGCTATTTAGGGTTTAGTATTCAAATTTTTCGTCAAAGTTTGGGGGCTTTGGGGGTCCTTAACATACTCAAAAACTCTTGAAAATTTGCGCACACTTTGGAATCTGTGGCCTTTAGGAGCCTGCAGAGGCTGGGACCCGGGCGTGGCACAGGGGCTCTACGGCGCCCCCTGGAACACAGTCAGAAATGTTGATGTATAGCTCACACATACTTGCACATATTCATATGAAACTCAGTACACATATAGATCTCATCGTGCCGAACAACTTTCGTATTGCATGTCATAGGCTCCACCCAACAGGAAGTCAGCTATTTAGAGTTATGTAAAAAGCGCATGCTCTGGAATTTGAAATACTTGTCATAGGTTTTTTTCTCGATTGCCGCCAAACTCGGTCAACATGATCTCAAGACACTGGGGATGAAAAATTGCCAGGGGATTTTTGATATCTCGAACGGTTTGCTCGTGGCGAGGCGTTGAAATTATGGCGAGAAATTAGAAACAGGAAGTGTCTAATACCATCCACATACATTTCCTGATTTTAATCAAACTTCATCAGATTATTCGTTGTATGATGTCGATCGCATATATGTGACTATTAGGAGTCAAAGTTATAGCGCCACCAACTGGCAGAAGGAAGTGTGTCATTTTCAAAATGATTTGAATTCAGCATCTTATTATTACTCGATTTGCTTCAAACTTCATCAGAATAATGTTAAAACACAGCTGATATAAATCTGCAAGGGGGATATTGATATCTAAAAAATTGTTGCCGTGGCAACATGTCAAACTGGAATACTTCTCAGGTGATTTTGAGGCAAATAACATACTTAGAATTTCACAAAACTCTGAACACACATCAGTATTTCTGATAGGAACTTAAATTGTGAATGGATTTTGGATAGCTTGAATGGTTTTGCCGTGGTGATTTTTTAAAATGACTTTACAAAGGGAATCATTATTGTATTTTTAAATTGCAGCTTCCAAACACGTCAAAGAATTTTTTCATACAGATGAAAAAGTCATTCTGAGGAAATATGCATAGTTTCACGACTTTACAACACTGTATGGATAACAGAAAATTAAAAAACTGTCAGACATCTCATCTCACTCTGTCCCTCTGTTTGAGTATATGTGCTTCAGACTTCCATTGTCTGAGAGAAATTGCGCCCCTACAGGTTCAATTCCCGGACTTTTACTTTCACTTTTAAATCGGTTAAAAATACAAACAAATACTTAGATTTAATTCACACTGACAAGCTAAACCAACATATCTGATTATTACCGGTTCAGGGCTCATGGATAAATTATTTCTGGCCAGAGATACGTGAGAAATAGGAGAGATGAATCACCGCTGTGACCACGAGCGTCTGGAGTAAAGAGCTCAGAGAAAACGAATTTATTCCTGTTTTAAAGCTTTTAAAAATAAATTATTACAGCGATATCACACAATCAACCAATTAGAACACACCAAGAGCTAAATTAAGATGTTTTTGAACTGTTTGTGTGAAAATGAAATATTTGCAGCTGCCTATCTGAAATCACGCCTCCGATCAGCGCGTACAGTGTCGAGCTCAAAACAAACGAATTTATTCTTGTTTAAGAGCTTTTTTAAATAAAATATTACCACAAATGCACACAATAAACCCATTGTAACACAACAAGAGCTAAATGCAGGTGTTTGTGACCTGTTTAAGTGTGCAAGACTATTTGAAAGCGCGACTGGCAGAATAACATATCTCTGGAGCTGCAGGATTCTGGCTTTCGTCGTACGAACGAACACATCACGGACAAGATTATTTCAAAACACATAATAGCTTGGCGACTATAAACGAAAACAGCCACGTGAACATAAACTGGATCTACTGGATTTGAATATTAAAGTGACCACATTTACCACTTGCTTCTGTCTTCAATTTTAATCTATATAAAAAAGGAAACTCATTCGACTTGGCTGCTTTTTTAATGTGTGCGTATTTATTTATTTATCTTTTTATACATTTTGTATAATTTCATAGTTTGTGTATTACAATTATAAAAACAAAAATAAAATTAGCCACTCACATAGAAATAGCTTAGGCCTTAACCTTTTTCTGACAGTTTTAGGGATTTTTAAAAATCCTAAAAAAACCTTATTTGTGCTGCAAATAATAATTTCAAACTCATTTGATACTGACCTATGACATCCTGTGACATTATATTTATTTTAATTTACATAATCTCATGGATGTAACAGTAAATCTGTTCAGCTCACAGATCAATACTAAGCTGTAATACAAGCAGAACTTTCACAAATGCTCACAAATGAGTCATTTAAGGATTTGATAACACTGTAAAATAATGTCTAATTTGTTAACATTAGCAAATTCATTGATAACACTTTATAATAACTGCACTCATTATTAAATAGTCAGTTCATGCTTTATAAAGCCTTGTCCCAATATTAATAGTCAGTAGTAAGCAGTTTATAAATACAGCTATAAATAGCTTGTCCTTGGTTTATAAGCACATTTATTAAAAATGAGAGTAAGTTATCTTCCTATGAAAAATAAAAGATAAAAATAAACAAACAACAACACAGATTGATACAGAACTCAGAAATTTTATTGTGGATTTATGATAAAGCCTGCAAATGAATTCATACTCCTACTCATACTACTCCATACTCCTTTTTCAACATGATGCCAATATACTGAGATGTTAAATTGTGAATGGGTTTAGGATAGCTTAAATGGTGTTGCCATAGAGATTTATTAAAGTAACATAAAAAAATACAATAGTTATTTTACTATATCTTTACAATTTTTCATTCTAAATCTTCATAATTTTTTATATAAGTAGAAGTCCTCATTTGAAGGAAGCACAGTAAGTTTCATAGCTTTATCACTTTCAAGAGCCAGCATAAAATTAAAACTATCATAACTTATAAATCAAGCTTGCAATTCTTAGTACCTATAATGGCCACCAGAGGGAGCTATAGGATTACTTTTAAATAATTATTGTAGAAACAAGTATGATTTAAATCATTTATAGAAATCTTTCAAAAAAAAAAATGAATTGTATATATTTTACTGATAAAATGACCCTCACTTAATTAGAATAACAAGCTGAAGTATTGTGAACTGTATATTAAGAATAATTCTTTATAGGCTTTATGGACAGATACGTTTTGAGTGACTCTTGAAGGATCAGCACCACATCCTCTTTTACCACTGTTTAAAGAATTTATCTTACAGAATAGGTGTGAATGAATTTTGGATAGCTTGAATGGTTTTGCCGTGATGTTTTTTGAAATAATAGTAAAAAAGGAACCAGTAAATGTCTTTTTATTTTTTTAAAGTGCAGCTTCTAAACACTTTAAAAAAAAAAAATGTACACATAGAAGACCAGTCATTCTGAGGCATATTTCCTCAGAATGACTGGTCTCATGACCATAGTTTCATGACTATACAACACTATATGGATGATAGAAAATTAAAAAAAAACTATCATACATCTGATGTCACTCAGTCCCACTGTCACTGTGGGTAATGTGTGTGTGTGTGTGTGTGTGTGTTAAGTGAATTAGGTGTGAAACTATCAGGGTGTATTTAGTCTCCAGCGCCAACATTTTACAGAACTGCCACTTTCCTGGAGTCTCCAGAATTACTCGGTGTCGGACTCTGAGAGACTTAAGATTCCAAAAAATGATTTAATTAGAATACCATGAAGTATTGTGAAATACTATATATTAAGTCTTTATATATAGCCTTTATGCACAGATTAGAGTGACTCGTGAAGGACCAGCACCACCTCCTCTTGTTCGATGGTTTGAGGAATATATCTTCCAGAATCCAGGATTAAGATTTAGGAGCTCATTTTTATTCCACCTCCTTTCCTGAAAAGTCTGTCTTGCAGAATTGACTAAAAATTAATCTTCACATTAATTACTAATTATTTTGCAATTCTTTTTGTCAGTTCTTCTTGACCTGCTTTTTTCTTCTTCTTTTCTGACCTCATGAGCCAGTCAGTATTTTTTGTACAATGGTCAAGTCTTAACTTATCCATTTCTGTATTGCATTTGTGTTTGATATTTCTCATGGGTATTTCATAATTTTCGACCTTACAGTTTGAGTTAAAAGTCTATTTTAGCGCATTTCATCTGTAAAAGAAAACATGCCCAATAATTCTGCACACATGAATATAAGGAGTTTTTCTCTTCCAGCTTTCCTGGACTATTGTATAGCACTCATAAATGATTAAATAAAAAATAATGGTAGTTATTAAGATTGATATGGTTTGGAATTGGTAAAATGTGCTTGGAAAAAAATCACAATAAAACAATGTTTTAATGTTTAAGTTTGGAATATTAACTGACATGAATGAATGCTATATAAATATTGTTCGTGTTAACATAATGTTTAGAAATGAAATATTATTGTAAAGTGTCACTAAAGTTATATATATTGTTCTGTAAATGTGATTTTAAAGTCTTGATGATTCGGATTAACCCTTTAACTGCCATATCCTTTAAAACCTCACTGCCAGAGGGATATTGTGAATGCATGTGCCCGCTGGGCACAGTTTACCTGATGCCACCGGGGTGGCGATGGCATTGGTGGCTTGAGCCCGCCATCGCTGCTTGCAGCTATATTTTATTATTATTATTATTTTTTTCCAACGTTACGGGGGCTTTTGGGGTCCTTAACATGCTCGAAAACTCTTGAAATTTGGCACACACCTTGGAACCTGCGGCCATTAGGGCTGGGCAGAGACAGATATATGGGCGTGGCACAGGGGCTCTACAGCGCCCCCTGGAATACTGAGGGCCATATATCATACATACTTGCACGTAGACACACGAAACTCGGTACACATGTAGATCTCATCAAACCAAACAACTTTCGTACTGCATGTCATAGGCTCCGCCCAACAGGAAGTTGGTTATTTAGGGTTTAGTATTCATATTTTTCGTCAAAGTTGTGGGGGCTTTTGGGGTCCTTAACATACTCAAAAACTCTTGAAAATTTGCGCACACTTTGGAATCTGTGGCCTTTAGGAGCCTGCAGAGGCTGGGACCCGGGCGTGGCACAAGGGCTCTACGGCGCCCCCTGGATCACAGTCAGAAATGTTGATGTATAGCTCACACATACTCACACATATGCATATGAAACTCAGTACACATATAGATCTCATCGTGCCGAACAACTTTCGTATTGCATGTCATAGGCTCCGCCCAACAGGAAGTCAGCTATTTAGAGTTATGTAAAAAGCGCATGCTCTGGAATTTGAAATACTTGTCATAGGTTTTTTTGCAGATTGCCACCAAATTCGGTCAACATGATCTCAAGACATTGGGGATGAAAAATTGCCAGGGGATTTTTGATATCTCTAACGGTTTGCTCGTGGCGAGGTGTTGAAATTATGGCGAGAAATGAGAAACAGGAAGTGTCTAATACCATCCACATACATTTCCTGATTTTAATCAAACTTCATCAGATTATTCTTTGTATGATGTCGATCGCATATATGTGACTATTAGGAGTCAAAGTTATAGCGCCACCAACTGGCAGCAGGAAGTGTGTCATTTTCAAAATGCTTTGAATTCAGCATCTTATTATTACTCAATTTGCTTCAAACTTCATCAGAATAATGTTAAAACACAGCCTATATAAATCTGCTGGGGGGATATTGATATCTAAAAATATTGTTGCCGTGGCAACATGTTAAACTGGAATACTTCTCAGGTGATTTTGAGGCATATAACATGCTTAGAATTTCATCAAACTCAGAACACATATCAGTATTTATGATAACTAGACACTGGCAAAAGTTCATAAGAGGGCGTGGAAGAGGCACTCTATAGCGCCACCTTTTGTCAAAAGTGGGGGGGTTAGTTTTAGCTACAGACACCAAACTCGGTACAAAAATTGTTCTCATCAAGACGGACAACTTTCTAATTCACAGTCATCAGCTACGATCAACAGGAAGTCAGCTATTTTGATTTGAATGTGGATTTTTTTTTTACATTTAGCTGTGAATTAATGCATACTGCTCAGAGGAGAGTAACACTATACACACCAAATTTTGTCTACATGATGCCAAAACATTTTAAACAACTTAAATTGCCAATAGATTTTGGATAGCTTGAACGTTTTTGTCTCTGTGATTTTTTTTAAATGACATTAAAAATGGAATTATTAATTTTCCTGCATTTTTTAATTCCAAACACTTCAAAACCTTTTTTCATACAGACAAAAAGTCATTCTGAGTAAATATGGATAGTTTCACGACTTTACAACACTGTATGGGTAACAGAAAATTTAAAAACTGTCAGACATCTCATCTCACTTCTGTCCCTCTGTTTGAGTGTATGTGATTAGACTTCCATTGTCTGAGAGAAATTGCGCCAATTACCGGAGTTTTAGTTTCTCTTTTAAATCGGTTAAAATACAAATAAATACTTAGATTTAATTCACACTGACAAGCTAAACCAACATATATGATTATTATCAGGTCAGGGCTCATTAATAATTGATGTGTGGTCAGTGATACATGAGAAACAGGAGAGATTAATCACAGCTCTGTGTGGAATGACGAGCTCAGAAAAAACGAGTTTATTCTTGTTTCATAGCTATTAAGAATAAAGTATTGCAGCGATATCACACAATTCACAAATTAGAACACACCAAGAGCTAAATTAAGATGTTTTTGAACTGTTTGTGTGAAAATTAAATAATTGTGGCTGCCTATCTGAAATCACCGCTCCGATCAGCGCGCACAGTGCCACAAGTTCAAAACTAACAAATTTATTCTTGTTTAAGAGCTTTTTAAAATAAATTATTGCCATAAATGCACACAATGCATCCATTATAACACACCAAGAGCTAAATGCAGGTGTTTGTGACCCGTTTATGTGCGCAAGACTATTTGAAAGCGCGACTGGCAGAATAACATATATCTCTCGAGCTGCTGGATTCTGCCTTTCGTCGTAAGAACGAACACATCACGGACAAGATTATTTCAAAATACATAATAGCTTGGCGAATATAAACGAAAACAGCCACGTGAACATAAACTGTTGAGAAATAAATCTGAAGTGGATCTACTGGATTTGAATATTAAGTGACCGCATATACCAGCTGCTTCTGTCTTCAATTTTAATCTATATATATAAAAAAGGAGACTCATTTGTCTTGGCTGCTTTTTTAATGTAGCGTATTTATTTATTTACTTTTTTATACATTTTGTATAATTTCATAGTTTATGTATTACAATTATAAAAACAAAAATAAATTTAGCCACTCACATAGAAATATCTTAGGCCTTATCCTTTTCTGACAGTTTTAGGGATTTTAAAAAATCCTAAAAAACCTTATTTGTGCTGCAAATAATAATTTCAAACTCATTTGATACTGACCTATGACATCCTCTGACATGCTATTTATTTGAATTTACATAATGTCATGGATGTAACAGTAAATCTGTTCAGCTCACAGATGAAGACTAAGCTGTAATGCAAGCAGAACACTTATAAATCATTTAAGGATTTGATAACACTGTAAAATAATGTCTTATTTGCTAACATTAGTAAATGCATTGGTAACACTTTATAATAACTGCACTCATTAGTAAATAGTCAGTTCGTGCTTTATAAAGTCTTGTCCCAACATTAATAGTCATTAGTAAGCAGCTTATAAATACAGCTATAAATAACTTTTTCTTGGTTTATAAGGACATATTTTAAAAAGGAGAGTAAAAGGTCAGTTATCTTCCTAAGAAAAATAAAAATAAACAAACACAACACAGATTGATACAGAAATATTTATTTCAATATGCAATAAAAGGAAACTGTACACTTGAATTATATATATATATATATATATATATATATATATATATATATATATATATATATATATATATATATATATATGTGTGTGTGTGTTGGTATGTGGGAAGCACAGTTTTTGAGTGCACTGTAGACTTGCTCTCCAGGTGGATTCTGGTTGTATGCAGTCCATAAGGTATGGCTTTGTGTGTACATGTGGACAAGGAGAGGACACAAGACGTTTGAGATCATTTTTAATGGAGTTCAAGTAATAAAGAAAGACATTTGTTATGCATCTACATCCGTCTGCATGGACTCTGTACGTGTTTTAAACTTGCTAACCCCTATTATCAACGGCATTGGAAAGCCAATACACACACACAGACACATGTATATATATATATATATATATATATATACTTGATAAAAAAAAAAAAAAAATATATATATATATATATATATATATATATATATATATATATATATATATATATATATATACTAGATAATATATATATATATATATATATATATATATATATATATATATATATATATATATATATATATATTTTTTTTTTTTTTCATCAAGTGTACAGCTGTACAGTTTATTTTTATCCATCTTGAAAAAATATTTCTGTGTTCTGTATCCCTCTGTGTTGTGTTTGACTTTTTAGTTTGGTAGATGAATGTTCCTTTAAATCTCATTTGTGAATGATTTAAATGTATAAATAGTCTTTGCTTTAGATGAGCTCACAAAGGACTGTCACCATTAGGACTCCCTATGCATAGGGCCCGGGATCTTGTGCAGCGCCCCTGCTGACAACTAGAATAATGTTATAATACTTAAAGTATGAAAATACAATGATTGAACTTTATAGCTTAAGAACAAAACATTTATAGCTGTATTTATGAACTGTTTAATAATGCCTATTAAAGGAGTGCTATTATTATTTTTCAAATTTAATTATACTGTAATGTTGTTGTTTCAGCATAAAAAAAAGTTCTGCAAAGTTACTAAGCTGAAAGTCCAATTCAAAAGGAGATATTTTATTTAACAAAAAACACTTTTTAAAAACTATAATGAACAAATTGTTTGGATTACAACAAATATTGTCCGGGATTTGTGATTTCACAAATATGGACGAATGGGATGAGAATTGGTTGAGCTGCACTATAGAAAGCAACGAGTGTGATACATATGTAGTTGACCATGAAGCCTGGAAGAGAAAAACAAAACTCCTTATATTCAGGTGTGAAGAATTATTAGGCATTTTTTTCCTTTACTGATAAAATAAGCCCAAGAAAAAGGTTTAACTCAGATTGAAAAATGTGTTTCTAAAGTTATATATATTGTTCTGTGAATGTGATTTCAAAGTCTAGATGATTCGGATTAACCCTTTAATTGCCGTATCCCTTAAAACCTGACTGCCAGAGTGCTATTGTGAATGCATGTGCCCGCTTGGCACAGTTTACCTGATGCCACAGGAGTGGTGTTGCACTGATGGCTTGAGCCCGCCATCGCTGCTTGCAGCTATATTTAATTTTAATGTCTTAATATTAACTTTTTAATGTTTTTATTTATATTTTAATGACTATTCAATTACTTAATATTAACTTTGTGATTTTATTTATTTTAATGACTATATATTCAATTAATATTAACTTTTACATTTTTGTATTT
This sequence comes from Carassius auratus, assembly GCF_003368295.1. Classification (NCBI taxonomy): domain Eukaryota; kingdom Metazoa; phylum Chordata; class Actinopteri; order Cypriniformes; family Cyprinidae; genus Carassius; species Carassius auratus. Next base: position 6,259,769 of record NC_039271.1, on the reverse strand, counting down.
ATTTTAAGGTCTCTCGCTCTCTCTCTCTCTCTCTCTCTCTATATATATAATATTTTTAATAGGGACGGGACTTTAACCTGTTAATTGAGATTAATTAATTACACAAAAAATAACGCGTTAACTAAGATTAATTAAATACAGAAAAAAAATCCCCGCATTTTTAATAACGTATTTTTGCACCGCGGAACGTTTCTCACTGGATGAGTTTCGGCTGGACCGATTATACTGGAGCACCAACTAGCGTTCGCATATCACCGCAGCACATGATCGAACCTCAAGGATCACCTCAACGCAAAACATATAGCAGCTAGCGTGGACTTTACACTTTATGTTGAACTATGTATTATTTTGTTGGTGCAACAGTTTATGTTGAACTCTTTATTGTTTGGCCAAGGTTATTGAGAGTTGGACTTAGTATGTTATTTCCTCTGAAGCAACAGAGAGATGTTTTCTAATAGTCAGTGTTTCCAATGTTCTGAATGTAATTGACAGTATTGTGTTTTACTTAAAAAACACTTTACAGAAGGTTTCAGCACCTATAAGCTTCCTGAATTTCTGAAATGTACTATTTCTAAATTGTTTCTAAATATGCTATTGCTACACTTCATGGCAAAAATTGCACTGGTCTGCTAGACTTGGTTGAACAAAAATAAACAATATTTTGTTGCTTAAGCTTATGTATTCAGTCATTATTCAATGGTATACTATAAATCCATGTGAAAAAAAATTACTTCGCACTGTTCTCAGATCAAATATTTATATGCGATTAAAATGCGATTAATTTCGATTAATTAATTACAAAGCCTCTAATTAATTAGATTAATTTTTTTTTAATCAAGTCCCGGCCCTAATTTTTAATTTATATATAAACTTGGAAATTTTTTATTTATTTTAATATTATTACATTTGGTTACTTAATATTAATTTTGTAATTTTAGTTTTATATTTTAATGTCAATATTTCATCATATGCACTAATAGAGCAATATTTACCAATGCGTTCTATATTTGTTTTACTGTGAATTTGTATATTTTTTTTAAAACATTGTCTCAAGTCAGTCTAGTTGACTGAAATATTGTTTAAACTGCATATAAAGCATTAGTGAAAGATACTCTTTCTCTCTCTCTCTCCCAGGGTTCGGTGGTTTCTTGCCTGCTATGAAGCAGATTGGAAACGTTGCCGCTTTGCCAGGAATCGTACATGTGAGTCAAACGATCAGGATTCATTGTCACAGGAAACGCATCACGTCCTGTTTCCTCACTTGTGTCTGCTCCGCAGCGCTCCATCGGTTTGCCTGATGTCCACTCCGGATACGGTTTTGCAATCGGAAACATGGCAGCGTTTGACATGGACAACCCAGAGGCCGTGGTGTCTCCCGGTACGTGCTCGAGCCGCGCTCAGATCCTGGTGAAGGATGTCACGGCTCACGCTCCGTCTCGTCTGTGCAGGTGGCGTGGGGTTTGACATCAACTGTGGCGTCCGTCTGCTGAGGACGAACCTGGACGAGGGAGACGTGCAGCCGGTCAAAGAGCAGCTGGCACAGTCCATGTTTGACCACATTCCCGTCGGAGTCGGATCCAAGGGCGTCATTCCCATGGGAGCAAAGTAAACATTCTTCAGGCAATTTCTTTATGCTCTGAATTGTTTATTGCAAGAAATGAAATAATACTTAATCATTATATGCACTAATATAACATCATAAATACCACTAGAGCCTAGATTTAGTACTAAAAGATTTTAATGCATAGTTTTGTGAACAATGCAACAAATCATTAAAACATCTTAAAGGAGTAAATGTATGCTTTTAATTAAACTTGGCTGGCTGTGCAGTGAAAAATGATTTTGTTAATTTAAAGCTGAAATTAAAAGATTGAAAAGTTGCCTTGGCAGCTAAAATAAGTTTAGGTTTGACTAAAATGACTAACTGGAAATAAATAAAACATTTATAAAAAGAAATCAAATAAAAGGGACAAAAGCACATTAAATGAATGTTAAACTAATAAAAATAAACTGAAAATGGGAATAAAAGCTAATTCTAAATATTAATACATTATAATAGTAAATAATAATAACAATAATAATAATAAAAAATAATGGTCGTTGGCTTGGAACAAGAACAGAAAAACAAAAATACAAAATTAAACTTAAATACTAGTAAAAAAACAAAAACAAAATTAATTTAAAACTGGAACTTGATTTAAAAATAGAAAATACGATGAACGCCAATTCAAATGAAGCTATAACGGTATCAATAATTCTGTAATAATTAAGTTGGAGCACCGAAACTTTTATGAATTAGTGGAAACTATTATGAATCCACATTAGTTCTGATATTGATATTAATGTTATGTGCTTCTGTCACGTTAGCTATGTGTTTTCATGTGTGTGTGTGTGTGTGTGTGTGTGTGTGTGTGTGTGTGTGTAGAGATCTGGAGGAGGCTCTAGAGATGGGTGTGGACTGGTCTCTGAGGGAAGGATACGCTTGGGCCGAGGATAAAGAGCACTGTGAGGAATACGGCCGGATGCTGCAAGCCGATCCCAACAAAGTCTCGTCCAAAGCCAAGAAGAGAGGACTGCCACAGGTGCACGCTTTTACAAGACAACACGACGCAAAGCACGGCAAACTCTGCGATCTCACGTGATGTTCTCCTGTGTGTGTGTGTGTGTGTAGCTGGGGACGCTGGGAGCTGGAAATCACTACGCCGAGATTCAGGTGGTGGATGAGATCTACAACGATTACGCCGCCAAGAAGATGGGCATCGACCACAAGGGGCAGATCTGTGTGATGATCCACAGCGGCAGTCGAGGCCTCGGCCACCAGGTGGCGACAGGTGAGGCGCAGCTTCATGCTTCCAGAGACTATCAAAGCTTTCATCTGAATTAGTTTCTCATTTTAAAATGTTTTTCAATGTTTATTAAAAAAAAAGAAGCTGTGGTTTACAGTGAATTTATGACAGCTAAGGGGCATTGTTTAGGATACTTCCACATACATAGTAAAATAAAATCGAGCAGATAAAGTGTAATGATATTAATAACAGTATTCTTCCACCAAACAATGTAGATCCTCAGAAACAGTTTTGTTTGGAACAAAGTGGTTGCCAAGCAACACATAAACATAAACAAAGCTGTATGTTACTTTGTAAAGTAATCAAACTGATTCGAACTCAGCTCAGCCAATCAGAATCCAGGACCAGTACTATACGCTTTTTAAAAAAAAATTCAGTTATTGAAAGTTTATTTTGTAATGTTTTGTCAGTTAAGGATTGTTTAATTCTTGGTTTTAGTTAAATTATTAAGGTGAGACACTGCAGGCAAAAACACAGTTTTTTCAAGCACCTGTCAATTTTGAGATTTTGGGCTTTTTGGTTTTTCATAAAGTGCTTTTTCAAATAAGTGGAAGGAAAACATCTAAAAGACACTGTTAAGTGTTTCTTTTATAGCACTTTATCTGTTTGTGTCAATAGATTTCAATTACAAAACATATTTTTAAAGGCCGTTTTCTCAAAATGAGTTTTTTCTTCAACACTGAGCCATAAATCTCCACTTCAGTAGCACTTACACACACCAAACTTGACATTTTTATTCTATATTCTATATTCTGAAGGTTTTTACAGAGGGATTTGTTCACATATATTTTCCATGATTATATACAACATTTTATTCCCCCCAAAATTGTGAAAATATATTGTTTTCTGGCTGTTCAAAGTATTTTCTGAATTATTTAGTGACAAAAAAAGATAACCAGAATTCCCTCTGTAAAAACATTTGACTCTAATATGTCCAAAAAATTAAACCAAAAATGTGAAACTGACTTCATCTAGTGTTCAGATTTTTGCACTAGAAATTTATGCAAATTAGCACATATTTCATTAAATAATGCCTAATTTGCATATTTAAACATAACATTTTTGAAAACTTATAATACAAAAAATGTTTGCAATAATCAAGGTAATCAATCAACTGGGTAAGTAAGGTGATAACTATTAGTTTTTTTTTTTTCCCTATTCACCTGCAGTGTCTCGCCTTAAAGTGTTTTGTAGTGTTTTTGTAATTTTATAATATTTGTAGTTATTTATTTATGTTTAAAATTGTAATTACTTTGTGAAGTGAAGGATTATTTCACGCAACATAAAAAAATAGGCTTGGGTAACTTTAAAGTGTTTCTTTTATTTTTGTAAGTAAAAAAAAAAAAGGAAAATATCGATTATTGATAGTTATTTTAATTAATTTGAGTGCTGGGCAGTGATTAATCACATCCAAAATAATTTTTTGTGTACATAATATGTGCATGTACTGTGTATATTTATCGTGTGTGTGTGTGTGTGTGTGTGTGTGTGTGTGTGTGTGTGTGTCTATATATATATATATATATATATATATATATATATATATATATATATATTTTAGTACAGACCAAAAGTTTGGAAACATTACTATTTTTAATGTTTTTGAAAGAAGTTTCTTCTGTTCGTCAAGCCTCATTTATTTGATCAAAAATACAGAAAAAACTGTAATATTGTGAAATATTATTACAACTTAAAATAATTGTTTTTAAATGTATTATACTTTAAATGATCATTTATTTCTGTGATGCAAAGCTGAATTTTTAGGATCATTATCACATGATCCTTTAGAAATCATTCTAATATGATGATTCATTATCAAAGATGGAAACAGTTCTGCTGCTTTATATTTTTTCATAAAATGTGATACTTTTTTAGGATACTTTGATGAATAAAAAGTAAAAAAAAAAAAAAAAAAGATAAATATTTTGTAATAACAATATACAGTACAGGTCAGCAATTTGTGGTCAGTAATTTTTTTTTTTCTTTTTTTAAATAAAATTAATACTTTTATTCAGCAAGGATGTGTTAAATTGAGAAAAAATTATATATTATTAGAATATATATTATTCAAATTTTTTTTTTTTTAATAAATGCAGTTCTTTTTAACCTTTTATCGATCAAATATATTAGACAGCAGAACTGTTTCCAACACTCATAATAAATCAGAATATTAGAATGATTTCTAAATGATCATGTGATCGACTGATGTTACATGTGACACTGAAGCTGGAGGAATGATGCTGAAAATTCAGCGCTGCAGCACAGGAATAAATACTTTTTAAAAGTATACTCAAATAGAAAACTATTATTTTAAGTTGTAATAATATTTCACAATATTAAAAAAAAAAATTTCTGTATTTTTGATCAAATAAATGCAGGCTTGATGAGCAAAAGAAACTTCTTTAAAAACATTAAAAATAGTAATGTTTCCAAACTTTTGGTCTGGACTGCATATATCTCACACATAGGATATAAATATTTTTAAAATGTATATATTCATAATTCGTACAAATGTTGTTGTAAAATTATGCATGCATTTTTATGTATATTTATATACAAATAAATAACAAATATACACAGAACACACACACTATGTAAATTTAGTTTCAGTTCAAGTGTGTTGTTTTGTGTGGTGTTGGTTGACTCGCTTCATGTCGCTGGCTCTGGTGTTTAGATGCTTTGGTTGCGATGGAGAAGGCGATGAAGCGGGATAATATCCTCGTGAATGACCGTCAGCTGGCCTGCGCTCGCATCACGTCTCCTGAGGGTCAGGACTATCTGAAGGGCATGGCGGCCGCCGGCAACTACGCCTGGGTCAACCGCTCCTCCATGACCTTCCTCACTCGACAGGTCGGCTCTGCTCTACACGAGATGTTCCAGAACATGTGCAGGCTTCATTCTTACTGAGCTTCTCTGCAGGCCTTCTCTAAAGTCTTCAACACTACACCAGACGATCTGGACATGCACGTCATCTACGACGTCTCGCACAACATCGCCAAAGTGGAAGAGCACATGCTGGAGGGCAAACAGAAGACGCTTCTCGTGCACAGGAAGGGCTCGACCCGAGCCTTCCCGCCTCACCATCCACTCATACCGGTGGACTATCAGGTGACAAAATCAAACTGAACCGTCCTTTTGAGGTGGACGTCACTCAACTAGAAACCGAACCCTTTCTGTGTTGTCTTCTCTGTGTCTCAGTTGACCGGTCAGCCGGTTCTGATCGGAGGAACCATGGGCACCTGCAGCTATGTGCTGACGGGGACGGAGCAGGGCATGACGGAGACGTTCGGCACCACGTGTCACGGCGCGGTGAGTCGTGTGAGCAGATCTGCTGCAGTGATCGTGTTTGTGATCGCCGGTGTCTGACGTGTGTGTGTGTGTGTGTGTGTGTGTGAACGATGCAGGGTCGAGCTCTGTCCAGAGCCAAGTCCAGACGCAACCTGGACTTCCAGGACGTTCTGGATAAACTGGCAGACATGGGCATCGCTATCAGAGTGGCGTCACCCAAGCTGGTGATGGAGGAGGTGAGGTCTCCTCATTCTGTCATAAACAAAGTGCCAGTTCTTTACAAAAAAAAAAAAAGTTTTTTTTTTTTTTTTAATCCTAATAAAATTTTTCAAGTAACCATGCTATATAAAAAAAAAAAAGAAAAAATATTTTGAAAAAGTGGTTAACATTTTTTTTTTTTTTAATTTTCAAGCTTAACATATACATTTTTTTTTTTGCAATTTTTCATTTTCTTTATAATCAATTATTTCAGAAACTATTAATTCTTTTGAATAATCAACCTACTATAACATGCATTCAACAATTTTAAGCTTTTATATTAAATATTTACCTTGATTTCAATTCTAATTTAAGTTGTTTTGTGATGCAAATCATTTCCAACACAAAGCAACTAAAAATGTCTTCCTTCTGTTCACTATTATCTTTTTTTAATTACAATTAAGTTTCCAAAAAAGCTGGAACAAGTTTTATATTTTATATATAAATCATAAGATGCACTGCATAATTCTATGCTGTTAACTTTGTGTTGTAAATAGTTGCAAATGATCTTCCTTTGAACTTATTAAACACCTCAATTGATACTAGAAATCTAAGTCCATTAATAATAAGAGCATTACCATGTTTGATGTTTTTAACATGGATCATATCTTGCACGCCAGGCTCCTGAATCCTACAAGAACGTGACGGATGTAGTGGACACGTGTCACGACGCTGGCATCAGCAGGAAAGCCATCAAGCTCAGACCCATCGCCGTGATTAAAGGCTGAAACATCACCGTTTCTGTCCACAGCTCACACGTTTAGCTCTTATGAAGGAGGCGCATGCATTATTGGTTTAATTTGGGGTTTAAGGGTGAACATGTTTACACAGGGTGGAATAAAAGCGTTGCATCAGTGCCTTTGCTTGTGCTTCTGGATCTGGTGGAGATTAGTAAATACTTTATTGGTCAGGACTAGAGATGAACAAAAGGGAGTGAGAGGGCCTGTCCCAGCATATCAAAAATAAAACAAGTTTACACAATCCACCTGTCGTGGACATGGGTTTTTTGGCATAAACACAGTGGGGCTGGAGCATTTCTGAGTAACAGTTTATCATGATTTCTAAGCATTAAAGCTAATGTGATGCTGAGTTCCAAGAAACATTTCGGTCTGAAGTGGGATCCATGGCTGAAAGGGTTAATACGTGTCCAGCGTCTCTAAAAATCCAGCACAGATTGTCATTTTGTCAGCCGTAAAGGATCACTTCTACAAACCAGAGATCTGACCCGAGTTTAAACTTTACACACAGTACATTTCCAAACAAACGCTAGCAGCATAACTTAATTAAAACGTTCCTCGTAGTATCTGCACAGTTCAGAACATTACATTGCATATTTTAATCATGGGCTTTGGAGGCATTAAACGACAGCGAATCTGAGACCGCGGTATAGAACAGCGTTGATGGGAACACTGCAATACATGGAAAACTAAAGAAAAAGACATGTTAGATCCTAAAAGCCCCACATCAAGAGCATTTCCATTTGTTAGCCTCATCATCACTCCAAACTAAAACCTATGCTTCATTTATGCATGTAAAAAAAACAATTTAGCAATTAAATGTTCTTAAACCGGCCCTTTTTAAAATGTAATTTGAGAAAAATCCAGATTTCGCATACACACAAAAAATTAAATTCATTCTAGAATTTCCTGTAACATTTAAATCAGATTTCAAAACAATAACCAAAACTGTTGTATTTCGAATGGAGCCGCATTTTCCCTTGAAATTGTGTCCAGGACTGAAGCTCCGCCCACTCTCACAAACCCCACCTACAGAGTGGTCTCGTCCAATCGCTGACGTCGCCTCCACGGAGAGCACAACTCTGATTGGGCCAAGGTCAGTGTGGGGGTGTGGTCACATCATGTGACAGCCAATCCCTACGTGACTCCGGTCGGGGGCAGTGTGCCGCAGACAGGAAGGGTGTGGTTACGCTTCTTTAAGTGCATAAGTAGCTCCTATGCTAAGCTCTGTCGTATAGTGGTCTGTCAGTGGCTTTGACCGCTGAGCTCCCAAATCACTCCACTTGACAGTTTCAGTCTTAAAGTTTGGCCTGCTGGAAGAAAACCTGTACACATGGAGAAAAAATTAAAAATAAATGACCACATGAAATTAACGCTCTCTCAACATGATTCAACGTTTCAATCATAAATCTCCTGAAATACCTTCATGTAGTTTTTCAGAACCTTAACATCCGGCTGCTGAAGCACCTGACACAGCTCCTGAGGAGAAACGGTTCATATCAGTCAGAATAACAAACAATTACTCTCATAAAACAAAAACAGCTATCCTCAGACGATGCTACAGTCTGGATGCGTCTAAATCTACGAGATTCAGCGTGAAGGACTGATGTGATCCAAGTACATATGGTTTCCATAACTTATGACCAAAGATTGCAAAGATTGTTAAAATGCAGTTAAAAATGATGGTTAGATCTGTAAAGCTATTAAATTGTATGTTTTCACACACTCTTAGGGAGAAGATGCAAAAAATACAGGGCTCAAATTCCGATTTTTCATGTTTTTAATTTCTAGGTTTCCATTTATTGGATAAAATTACATTTTTGTAATCAAAAATAATTTTCCCCATTTCATTTTAAACTTTCATAATCCAAAAATGTTTAACGTTCAGCAAAAATGACATTTTTAGGGTCATAGGAAATCAGTTTTATTGATTGTTTTTATGGTTTAATACAATTGTATTAAATCAAAGCCATGTCTAAAAATTAATGAAATTTTAAAAATGTTATAATTTATGCAATTTTTTACAGTAATGGTATCCTATGAAATATTTTATTTCAGAAATTCAGTTTTTTTTTTTTTTTTCAAAAGATAGTACAAATCAAATGAACCCATAAAATGTTTTTTTTTTAAATCAAATTAAAATGGAATTTCTTTTATTTTTTGCCAAACAAAGTGCTTCAACAACAGGTTTACTGTTAAAATTACAAATGTAAGGAAAATTGTAATATTCCTTAAATATAAAGCTGACTTTATTATCACTACGATTGCTTTGAAAAGAACATTTACAATAGTAACCTCTCACAATTTCTTCAAGTTAAACTGAACTTTTATTTTGACAGGTTGTAGTGAAGACCTGTGAGTAACAGTTTTAATGATGTGTGTCAGTTACCTGTGTGATCTCAGGT
>NC_039271.1:6105235-6245235 GCF_003368295.1 Carassius auratus | reverse complement strand
TTTTTTTTTAGCAACAAAAATAAAAGTATCTTTCGATTTCATATTTGACAGAAATTCTAAAATTAGAGAAACAGAAGAAACATTTTGTCCATGAATGTAATTTGTGATTAAAAACATTTTCTAATTTAATTTAAAGCAGGATTAATAAAATGTTGTACGGTTAAGAAAGACTTGTGAAAAAAACTTTTAAATCACTTTTATTACATAAAAATTACATTTAAATGCTTTAAGATTTTAAAACAGCTAAAAATAATATTTTAAATATAAGTATTAAAATTAAAAATACATTTTATATTTTTATTATATTTTCAAAAATGCTTGATTGCCCCTTTTTTTTTTTTACAATGAAACATTACAATTTTTTAAAAAAAATCTTACTCCGCAAACTGTATATTTTGTTATAATTAAAATACAATATTATAATATTATAATATTGCTGATCATTGTTACTATTATACATCATCAAATCAACATATTTGATTTAATATTATAATACTGTATTTTATCTTACAATATAATTCCCCCCAAATCACAGTCATTTATATTGTGAACTACTTTATATTATTCCACAGTTGAACTGTAAACACACATATATTGCCACACTGACCTCGTTCTCAAAGTTATACTCGTCATCGTACTTGAGTTTGTTCATCACAGCCAGCATGATCCCCTGTTAGCAACACAACAATCATAAACACACAGTAATTAACAGATGTGAGATTTGAGCCTGTGATGCTGCCGTACCTCCACACTGCTTTTCTGCTGCTCACTGAGACCCGGAAGCTGAAACACAAACACAGATGAGGGTCACAGGAAGATCATCATCTCTCGGTCTCAAAAAGAGGCTTTAGCATGTGTACCTGTTTGAGAACATGAAGGTAGTCATAACAGAAGGCCACGATGTTTGCTGAAATATCATCGTCTTCATGAATCAGCAGCTGCAGCATCAGAGGAACCTTCCCCTCCATGGCACGCAGTGTTTCCGCCGAAAGCTTCACATCGCCCGTCTTACTGAGTTTAGTCCAGCTCAGCACCAGAGACTGACCCATGCCGTTCACCAGCCGAGAGAACTTCGCCAGAAAATCCACATCCTCCTCCTGATGGAGGAGACAAACAAGACGAGAATCGGATTCATATGCAACTTTAGACGTAACAAAGTGTGCGGCTTTAATTTAACAAATAATTGGGCAAATATTTGGTTACAAAGTGAAAAGCAACACTCCGGGTAACCTGCCAAAATAAAAGCTTGTTGGTTGTCTTTTGGTAATAAATTAAAATGATTTCTAAACTATATGTTACATGCATTTACCGTAAAATGTGATTTTTTTACAGTGGTACTACAAAATAATTATTTTATTAAATAATCAACTTATTTTACAGTATAATTGTGTTATTACAATAGATTTCTTTTTTTGTGTTTAATAGATCACGTGAGAGTGAGAACATAGCATACAACAACTGAAGTTGAAAGATTTTTTTTTTTAACTGTTGACTTTAATCAGTAAAAGAGGTTTGAGGAAACCTAAGTGTGTAAATCTAGATTACTCAAGTTTTTCGCAAATCATTGGGTCCTAAAACATGGTTTGCAGTAAAAAATAAATAAAAAGCCCCCCGGATATATATATATATATATAAAAAGTTTTTCCCCCTGGATATAAAAAAATAGAAAATAAAAATAAATAAAACGTTTTTCAATCACAAATTACATTATAAAAAAAAAAAAAAAGTTTTCCCCCCTTAATAAACTTTTTTTTTTTTTATTCAAGAGATTTGGTAACAATTTGAGACGCGCATGCATGTATATTAATAGGGCACATCCCCATCGTTTCTGAACAACTGAAGAACTTTTTCTAATGCCAAGCCAGTTTCTATGTCTATTCTGTGAAAGCTAGGTTTAGTTTTTCAAAAGTAAAACATAAATATCTGTGTTTCATTTATTCTAAAAAACCTTAAAACTAAATCTGTATTTACTTGGTTAAAACCCTTTTTAAAAAGTATCAACGGAATAAAACAAGTTCCTCAAATGTTCTTTTTTGTCAAGATGAACACTTAACAGAACAGTAGTGTGTTCGTTCCCACACCTGCTCGATGTTGAAGAAGCCTGCGGACTGCAGCACCTGACACAGAGACTCCACCAGCTTGGTCTTGTCCACGGGTTCCATGCCTTTATTTACGATCTCAAACAGACAGTCGCACGCCTCCTCGCGCAGCTCCTCCATGGACATGTGACTGAGCAGCAGATTCACAAACCTACACAAACACACAGCAGACAGGAAGCTCATTACAGTGAGTCTGGTGATACTTCAGCATCGCTCAGAGCTGCTCTGACCGGTCGTTGGCGATGAGGTTGAGGTCGATCCAGGACACGTATGCGCCCACCACCTCCAGACACTGGCAGGTCAGCTCGCTGTGGGTGTGCTGGTACGTCTGAAGGATCTGGAACCAGGACTCCACCAGCGCCGGGATGCACTGCTCACGCATGGTGTCTTTGATCAGAGTGTTTCTGCGTGTCTCCTGCGATCAGAGAGGGCTGCGTTAATGCCGTGACAGAGCAGAAAACACCAGAGTCCTCCTCGGGTTTGCTCGGTGTTACCTCAGGACTGTGCAGGACGTCCCGATCAACCACCTCCGCATCGATAGCCATCAGTGTGCGCAGGTAAATGTCCACGCCGTTCGGATTCAATCCCACCAGACTGAGGATGTCGAAGAAGAACTTGGGCCATAATGTGAGATACTCCATCACAAACGTCAGGGCCAACACCTGCGCCGCTTTATTCCTGATGAAGGGCTTTTCTGGATGCACGTTCATCAGCTGGACAAACATAAAAATATGTGACCGTGAATCATATTTCATGAGTGCAGATGTAGCAGTGAAAATCAATGAAATGGTAAAGGATTCTAACCTGAGCCTGCAACCATTTCATCAGTGTCTCTCGGATCAGCTGCTGTTGAGCTGCAGTGAGCGCCCCGTGTCTGCAAACACAGTATTATACTATTAAAAAAACTGTGTGAAACTAGCCGTCTTATTTTTTTAATGCAAAAGTAAAATATTTTCTGCTAATGTGTGAGATTTCTGATTCATCAGCCGCTATATTTAAATAAGTACAAGGATAACAATGAAACGTTACACAATAAAAATCAGTTTAAGATTATTAGAATACACAAAAGAGGTCATGAACTGAGAAATCAAGATTTTTTTAGACAGAAAATTTCATTTTACTACAAAAACATCCTGTAAGTTTCAGAACTCAAAACTTTCCGTTAGTCTATCTTATATTGAAGAAAATCTGCCAATATGACAGCTAGTATAATTTGCAACTTTATGATGTATTAATGTGACTAAACCCCGCCTCTACAGAAGATAATCAACACAGCTTCTAAAGCACTCCCTCTTAAGCCCCGCCCACAGATTCTACAGCGCTGCCTGTTTAGCCCCGCCCACAAATTCTACAGCGCTGCCTGTTTAGCCCCGCCCACTTATCAACTGCAAGTGGGAGCCTAAAACTATGAATAAATCAAACGAAAAAGATGTTTCGCAGACAATACGCTGTGCAGTGCCTTCTTTCTGATCCCAACATTAGGAAAGAGTAGATGAACTTTATTTTTAATGACGCTCCACAGACCGCGCCAGAAAGAACTTCGTCCTCCGTTCACTTCATTTCACCGCGGATTGGTTTACAAACAAGACAATTCAACTTTTCAGAAAGATAAAAACGATGCTGAGCTGAATATATTGGATCCGACAGTAAAGTCTCAGCACACTAGCTTGATTATTAACTTTTCTGAGTTTGCAGAGATTCAGTGATACCTGTTTTTAATCTGGTGCTCCAAGACTTGAAAGCAGAAGAACTTTACATGATCGTCACTGTGGGAGAAACACACACAGATTGCATCAATCAATATTATTGTGTGAAACACTACAGTATGCACATATGAAGCAACAAGGCCTGCTATTATCTTACAGAGAAACACTAGATTAAGAGGTTTTATGCTCGGTTTAAGTGTATTTTACCTGTAAACCCCTTTGGCTAGGGCTTCAGCACACACCTCCCATCCATCCAGAGACTCTTTCAACTGCTCAAAATATGCCAGGGCCTGAAAACACAATGCAATCAAAGATTTTTTTATTTACTCAATGCACTCCAAGTATTAGTCATGCAAAATATTTAAAGAAACACACAATGGATTGTGCGTGTGAATTGTGCAAACACAGATTGCATGCAGTCTTGATATTATTTGTGAGGAAATGAATGATTTCAGTATGTATGTTTACACACAGATCTGATGTGGTGTTTTGCGCTCACCCTTTGCCTGTAGCAGGCATCGGCGTTAGGGTTCAGTCCCATGAGGGCCTGCTCGTCCATGATGGCAGGTAACGCCGACTCGCAGGCCATACGTGGGTTAGCTGCTGTCCTCGATCAGTTTATCCCAAATCTCCAAACAAGACACACACATCTGAGAGAGAGAGACATCCATGTAAACATGAGTCTGGCTTTAATCTCTTACAATACACACGATAATATAGTAATGCAAATAGACTTACAAAGGAAAAAAGTGGCTTTTAACTAATGCCATGTGTGAATTTTACTTCAAATCTAAGTGCAAAAACTTTAAAAATAGTAATTCTTACAGTTTGTTGTGATGCTGTTCAGTAAATACATTTACAAATGTGTATACTTCAATACTGGGGAAAAGCTGGGTCAGAGCAGGTGTTATTTATATTTATTCCAGCTTTACATTTTGAGCAGGCAGAGAGCAGCCGCCTTAACTCAGCCGTCTAAAGACAACTTTAGATCATATTACTTAAAATGAATTAAAACAAAGCTGTTTGATTATTATGTAATGCGCTGAAAAGTGACCAAACAAACACTGGGACACACTCTTTCACTGTGTACACACTAACACAAGCTGTATGGCATTATAATGCTTTTACCACTTATCTCGGCAGCTGAAGTGTAATACTAATATTATCTGATAGCGTCTCTGTAACACACTACTTTTTCTGATTCAACACAGGCCCAATAGTGGGCTTAATCAACCCCATATTAACCACCAACACAAAACACTATTACACTCGTACCAAACTAGTATACTTGCCTCAGATATCCGCTTAACTCGTGACAACGATCTCGTGTTTATCAAAATAACCGACTTTTACTCCTGCGCGTTCGCGCTGCTAACCGACAAGCCGGTCACGCGCGTGCCGAATCTCAGCGAACGTGGCGTGACAGACCGAAAAAACAGGCTTAAATAACGACAAACCCAACCGAAATACAAAACCGACGCGCGCGTGTAGGGTTAAATAACACAGGTGGGAAGTTTAACGAGTTATCGGCTTAATTGGCGGTTAAGATTGTTGTGAATGAGATGCTGACGGTTCAATCGGCGCGCGCTGTCAGACAAAAGACCCGCGCGGAGCTTTCATATAAATGAATAAAAAATACCGCAACCGTGTAACTGTGTGGATAAAGTGAAGGTTACAGCACCTTACCGTGAACTTTACAGCTCCATCATCATCATCCGCCCATCTCATGCGACTCAGTGCGGGCCGACCGGATGTGGAGGACACGTGAACAGGAAGAACTTCAGCGCGTAGACGCGCGCGTGCACGAGGACGTATCATTTTTATGTCAAGCTTACAAATTAACCCCAGAAAAAATGTTTTATAAATACTTTTATTTCCCAATTGAGTATGGTAAAATGACACACATTTACAAGTTTATGCCATTCTACGGTGTGTACAAAAGACATAAAAGAAATATGGCTACGATGAGTACCGTAAGAAAATGTGTATTAAAGAAATAAAACAAAATGACAAAAAAATTACATATTTCAATTTCATAATATTAAAACACATAAATTCATTAGGAAAAAAATGAATTTGAAGAAGAAGCTGTTTAAATAATTTTCAATACATTCATACAATCTAATGAACAATCATTTAACAGAAAATCTGAGTTGTGCTCTGGATAAGAAGTTTTGTTTATTTCTTTCCACTAGAGGACTCTGTTCACCAATTAATGAAAGGACATTTGCTATAATTTAAATAATAAAAATGTTAAATTAAAATATATCATTATATAATAAAAGTAAAACACTTACTAAAAAATGTAATATTTTTTATATGTGTGCCTGTATGTCATGTGACCATAACCAAAGTCAAATGTGATACTTAATTAAAATATGTATTTGAAAATCTAAGAGGTTCTTTAAATTAATTATATTAAGCGAAAGAGGATCATATAACAAAGTTTGTGAATTTGTGCATTTTAATGCATTTGAAAGATGAAATTGTTTTTGTGAATCCGTAACCACCTGATTAAATACAAAACTGGAAGACTTTAAAGTAGACCATTTTAGGAATGGAGATTTAAAAGATTCAAAGTAGGGCGAGTAAATAAATTATTAATGATTTATTGCTATTGTGTAAATATGTATTGATGTAATCCATAAAAATACTCTGATTACAAGTAGCCTATTTTAAGATGTAATTTAATCTAAATGTAACTGTTAAATATAATTACAATTTTTCAATTTCTGGAATCAGATTAGTGTATACATATGTGTAAAAATACTAATTTAGTCAACTTTTAGGATTCCAAGAAATGGACTATGCATTTATACTTAGGTCATTTTCTGTGGATTAAAACATTTTTATTATTATTATTCACACTGATTGTAGTTGGGTGGTATTTTCCTTATATTCAATTAAAGCAATGTCAGACCTTAAAGGGGTGCAGTTCGTTTCATTTTTCTGTTTGATCTGCTATAAACTGCGCTTAAAATCACACTCGAATCTCTTAGTTTATAAAAGATTCAAAGCAGGGCTTTAAAACACGGTCCTGCGAGCCAAAGCCCGTTTTTTCCGTTTATTTAAACGGGAATCTTTTTCAAGGCGCTTCGTTTCCCGCCTCACAGGACTGTGGCGCGCAGGTAGAGAGGCAGGAAATCCTCTGAACCAATAATCCCGGGTAATTTTCATGGCTCGGCAGCAGCCGCCCATCTAAATTGTACAGATGTTTCCCACGCTTGCGGGGCGATTGATTTTCCTGCTGTTTGAGGTATTTGTCTGATCCAGTTCGCTCAGACAGCGCGAAAACTTCGGTACTGACTCGAGTAGTGGGTTTCTTCTTCCCGCCAACAAACCGCGGCCAGCGTGACCGTTAAAATTACTCTGCCTGAATTTGAAAATCAGTCGTTGGTTTGCGCGGCAACTAGGTCAATTAAATAGCACGAATCGAAGACAAGAAAAAAAAAGCATGTCCTTTCTTGTTAATCTTAAATTTAGAGTTTAAATGTGTTTAACATCAAAGAAATGCTCAGACTTTCCACCATTATTCTCTCTCTGTCTCGTTCCCACACGCTGATAGTGTTTTACAGGTGGGTTTTCATTCCCTGCTGATTATTTATCCTGCTTTCCTTCACAGAAGTCCTGCCAGCTCTGAAATAACAGCCGAGGCCTGTGTGTTGTCTCTGACCCGCCTGTCACAACAGCTGATCATCATTAGTCTGAAATACAGCCATGGCCTTTGAAATCAGCTCAGCTCCTTCCTTGAGTTCTATAGTTTAGTCGTTCACAGGGTTTGTGTACTGGAAAACGCTCAAAAGTCAGACATGACCAATGGATTTTGAGGACGCTTCATGAATTTCCAAGATGGCAGTGCTGAATTGGCATGTGATGTACCAAAAGCACCAAAACACAGTCCAAAAAACTTGAAACTACTCGACTTTGGCAGGTGTTGTCACACGAGTGTTTCAACTGAAATCTTTAAGAAAACTTTATATTGTTGACTGGTAACAAAACACCAGACGCCCAAAACAGATCCGTCCTAGAAGAAACGATACTTCCATTATGAATCAGATGTTGCTAATTCAGAATAACAAGTCCAGAGCTGATATTCTGGTGCCGATATGATTGATGCACATTTTTGAATTCGAATGTGAGGAGCTGCAACTAAAACCCATTTGTTAATTTGAATAAAGATAATAGACCTAAAGTACAGAGCTTTAAATAACACTGTAGTTTGGTCATTTTGATGAGAAATGTTTGAGTTCATAATGAGATCTGACTTTTGATCGCAAGCTTTTGTTATCTTCTCAAATTATGGTAGTTCTGGAAGTGTAACTAATCATTTATCTTGGCATTACCATCCGACAGCACCTCAGTAGTTTTTTACTAATGCAACGTGAGAAATTATTGGGATCTCTTTTGAAACTAGACGAGAAACGTGAGATTAGTGGGGTCTTTTTATCAATTAGCTCTTCATTTTAATTTTGCTGATGCAACGTAATGAATCATCTGGGCTTGTAATGTGATAGTCTGGATGATTTTCTGAAGCTAATGCAAAATGTCTTTGAGCCGAATGTGACGCACTGCAACAAACTCATTTTGGGAAACTGAAACCAAATTTAAAGAAAGACTAAACACCACAATGAATTAGTCAGAATACAGTTATAATACAGTATGATACTTGAAAATAACGTCAAAACCAGATTAGATCATTTGACCATAGAATGATTTGATGAGAATAATGTATATTGATCACAACATTTTTTTACCTTGGCAAATCTGGTTTGAGAATCTTGAGATATTGCTCTTTTTGAAACTATCGATGAGACACATTTGAGACTTTTCTCAGGAGAAATATCTAAAAAGCAGAAGCATTTTTATGTTACTGATGCAATAGTTAATAAACTGGGCTATTAGGAGCTCTAATGTGTTCGTCAGATTGATTTCTTTGGAACAAATGTGTGATTTATTATAAATGTCATTGAGTGTGTGTGTGGTCTGACCGTACCGCGTTCCCAGCGCTCTTACATGGCTTTAAACTCATCAGATCTGACGGGGGTCACTTTACTGACTCGATGCTGATCCACGCGTGTGTGTGCAGAGCCTCCAAGGGGACAATCTGATGCTATGTTATCCTGAAATGATCCCAAAATGAGCACATAGTTCTTGTACCCTGTAAAAGTTGTGTGAGAGCTGCTGGAAAGTGGGAAAAGCGAGTAAATGCCAGCAACGCAAAGCTCCATCCATACGGCTGATCTCAGCCTTCATTAACTGCTGTAAGCTGCTTGTGTGACTCTCATCAAAGGCAAACAAATAAATGTCAGAGAAACTGAACTAATTCCCAGCATGCTGAGTGCCAAAGACCCCCCACCGCCATGGAAAAGTTGAATGTTGATGCTCTGGGTTTTGCTGTCTTGGAGAAAGAGGGATTGGGCAATGGTCCTCTGGTTTTTCTATGAATGCATAAAAACTCAGCGACAAATGCATGACTTTTTGCGGCATTCGTGTGTTTAGAAATAAATATGCACATACAAAATATCAAATATTTTAAATGCATGTAACTAGAGAGTTATTAGAGATGAATGCATGGCTTTCATTATAATATATTATAAATAAATATTATATTTTCTAATACATGTAACTCGAGAAAACCCATATGCACGGCTTTATGGGCTTCTGTATGTTTAGCAATGAATTAAATATTTTTTAATGCATATAACTCGAGAAAAGCCAGAGACAAGTGCACGGCTTATATAGACATTTGCATGTTATTAAAGACAGAAAACCCAAATGCACGGCTTTGGTGGGCTTCCATGTGTTTGTTAAATACGTATTCAACACATTTTTTGTGAACTATATTAAGCATAGTCTGTGTAAGTTTATAACACTTGATAACTTAATTATGCACTGAATCCTCAGGAGTATATGTACATTTCAGATCAACTGTCACCACAGAGCAACAGTCTAAAAGTCTTGCTGAGCAAGTTAGTTAAAGTGAAACTGTTGACATGTTTATAGGAGCTACCTGAAAAATAACAATCTGGTTTAAGAGTACAAACTTTAGCAGGAAACTCTATCGATCCTTTGGGGACCGAGGTTTGCTGCTGACAGCCGCTCAAGAACACACGTTAAGTGCATTTATGTCAACCGCCAAGCGTTCGCGTGCTCACACAAACTGCTTTAGCCCTTAATCAGAGATTTGTATTTCCACACAACTCTGGAAATCAATGGGCGAGCGGATGGACTGCAGTTCAAACACCGTCCACTCATTACAGTCTGATTTCCAGAAGCTTTTTCCACACATTTTTGACTTTGCTTCCCTGTGGAATGGTTTTCCTGTCTGTATGGGAGCAACATCAGACACAAGTGGGCGAAAAAGAGCCAGACGCCCGGCTAGAGCTTTCATTGTTCTCACACACACACACACACACACACACACACAAAATCAAATATCCCCCACGCTGCAGGAAATGGTCAGATGTTTAATTCATTCAGTACAGGATCTCTCTCTCTCTCTCTCAGTGCAAAACAACAAGAGTTCTTCTATAAGGTGTGCTGGTCGTGTACAGATGCTTCTCTGGTTTTGAAGGGAGGCGCTGGAGGCTGATATATGAGGATGAGGATGAGGATGATGAGGATGTGGGGCTCCTCCAGGTCAGCAGCAGAGAAACCCAAAATAAACACAAATGCAAAAGCTCGGTGCCAAAACCTAGTGAGTCTGACATGATGAATAGCATCAAAATGTGCGAATGTACAAATATTGGTTACGTATTGCATGAAATATATTTAAATAGACATTTCTCTTAATTCTGTGGAAGCTCGTTACTAAAAGGGATAAAAAAAAAAAAAACAGTTTTTTTTTCTGAATTGTGAGATATAAGCTCTGTTTTGTATTGTTTCTGCCATGGAATAAATTTTTTTAAAGATAACTTTGACTTTATATTTCACATTTCTTTTTTTTCTTGTAATTCTCAAAAAAAATTTAAGAATTGCAAGATATAAAATCAGAATTCAGATTTTTTTTCTTCTCAGAATTGCAAAAGAAAGTGCAAGATATCAAAAAAAATACAAATAAAATAAAAATACAAATATTTTATCTAATATCCGTCATCTTTCATAAAAAAATAAAATAAAAAATCCAATCATTTATGATTATACAGCTTTAATAAACTATTAAACTATTAATTTGGACACATATTTGTCAGTCATACATACATGAAACAGGTCTTAAGTTTGTAACAGTAACAAATAAATGCAAATAGTTAATAATAAATGAAACCATGCTCCCTTCAGATGCTGTCTAGTTAGGCAGCTCACTAGGTTTTGGCTCAGACTCACAGAAACATGGACGGCGAAGCTGTTGAACATACATCGAATCCGAATGTGGGCAAACACAAGCGTGACTATAGTCTTCATTCAACTCAACCACAAATGACTTGTATATATTTCTATATTCATACATCTAAAGTGCAATATAGTACAAAAATATAGAAGGTCAGCAGCACCTTGATACATTTACAAAATAAATACACCATTCAAACAAAATAAATTACAGGAATTCTGACACCGTAATAGAGGCATAGTCCTAAAAGAAGAATAAAAAGAAAAAACTATAAAAGACACAAAGCAAGGTATTCACAAGGATCCAAATGTGTGTAATAACACAGTATCGTTATTTATCTTCCTCACTGTTCGGGAGCGTTGGAATATTTACAGACAATAAATATTTTCCTCTCACGTTTGTGTGAACATGTAGGTGTTCACTTCAAAAGTCCTCGCGGATCTGAAAGAGAAAAGAGAAAATGAGATTGATTTCTACTCAGCAGCAGTGAAGTAATCAGTGATATTTTAGTTTTCTGATTTTTATTTTAGTTAACATTTTAGTAATTTTATTGTGTGGTTTTGTAATTTTTTTTTTTTTAATATGTCTAAATAGTTTTATTTATTTTTTTATTAATTGATTTTAGTTTTTTGGTTTTTACTTTATTTTAGTACTTCAAATTATAATAAATTAGAAATATTAATAATGCATATGTCTACATTTTATTTCAGTTCATGCTTATTTTATTTTGAAGTAACAATTTTTGTTGTTGTTGTAGTCAATGTTTTTTATTTAATTTTACATGATTACTTTTTATGTAATTGATATACTATTATATGTTTTTTTTATATTTAGAACTAGAGTTTTTCACTTTTTTTCTTCATCACTCACTTTACACTCATACACACACACACACACACACACACACAAAGAAACACTAACTCACACACACACACACACACAAAGAAACACTCACACACACACACACACTCAAAGAAACACTCACTCACACACACACACACACACACACACAAAGAAACACTCACTCTCACACACACATACACACAAAGAAACACTCACTCTCACACACACACACACACACACACACACACACAAAGAAACACTAACTCACACACACACACACACACACACAAAGAAACACTCACTCTCACACACACATACACACACACACACACACACACACAAAGAAACACTCACACACACACACACACACACACACATACACACACACACACAGAGAACTTAGCTAAATACTGCTGTTTATCTTTAATATTTAGTTTAATCAAATATATTTCATGTAAATCTATATGCTTTTTCATATATTGGGCCCTATTTTAACGATCTGAAACGCAAGTGTCAAAGCGCGAAGCGCAAGTAAGTTTGTGGGCGGGTCTCGGCGCTGTTGCTATTTTCCCGGCGGGATAAATGGCTCTTGCGCCCGGCGCAAATCTAAAATGGGTTGGTCTGAAGTAGCTTCATTATTCATAGGTGTGGTTTGGGCGTAACGTGAAATAAACCAATCAGAGCGTCTTCCAACAATCCCTTTAAAACCAGGTGCGCAAGCTCCATTATGGATTGCTATTATTATGGCGTATTTACCAGGCGCACGCCAGGAGCGGTTCACAGCCGAGGAGACTGATGTTCTTGTAAGAGCAGTGAAAGACAGAGAAGTTGTGTTGTATGGCGATGGGAGAATAATTAGCCTGAATAATTTGTAAGCTAGATTTAGGCCTATTTTTTCACATCTTCGTGTCACACCACAATGATTTCCGTCATCTCATGTGTTAATATTTTTTTAGTGTAACAATTTATGATTTGCAAAAATAACTGTTGCATCTGTGTAGATTACATGAGCAAAGTGTATGCGCGTTGTGCACGCT
Organism: Carassius auratus; assembly: GCF_003368295.1. Lineage (NCBI taxonomy): Eukaryota > Metazoa > Chordata > Actinopteri > Cypriniformes > Cyprinidae > Carassius > Carassius auratus. The sequence goes on along the minus strand of NC_039271.1, from coordinate 6,232,223 downwards.
ATAGCCTACATATGGTCAAGCATGCGCCCTTAAAATAGCATAATGAACAACGCGCAACGCGCCACTGACTTTAGACTAGGTTTTTTCTGGTCAGTGGCGCAATTGTTTAATGGAACAGCAAAATAGCACCAGGGATTGTTTGCGCCGGAACACGCCTCCTTTTTTGCGCTGAACCGCCCAGGGAGCGCAAGTTCATTCACTAGTTTAGCGACGTGCTTCTGTGGAGGTAAAAGCGCGCTTTGCGCGGGTGCAAAATAGGAATGACACGTGCGTCGGTGTGCAAAGTCAATTGCGCTGGGTGCAAGATAGGGCCCATTATCTCAAAGCATTTATCTAGAATTAAAAGGTTATTTCATCAGAATGAATGCGATCAAAGCAAAAATTCACAATCAGTTACAAATGCACATAAGTTTGAAGAGTTTTAAGACAAACATGAGTTTAAATGTTCTCATGCTAGCGTAGTTGTGTTAGTATTTGAGATGAGGAGTAGTTTGAGAGGATTCACCGTTGTCAGAGACTGACAGTGTTTTAGTGCTGGTCCAGGAGCGATCGAGCCCTCATCTTCCTCTTCTCTCCCTCCCTCCTCTTCCCCGCTCGGCCTTTCTTCTTCCTCTTGCCGATGGCCTTCAGCGTGCTCTCCTTGTATGTTTGGGACTTGTTGGTTTCCTGCGGGAGGTTGGTTCCCTCCTCGTCCTCCAGATGGAAGCTGATCGACAGGTTCTTGGTGCCTCCAGCTGGTTTGGGGTGGGCGGTTCCGGTTCCTATGGACACGCCCACTCCCATTGGAATGGCAACCGTGAGGCCGCCGCCCCCTCCGCTGCTGACCACGCCTCCTCTGAGCAGCGGGATGTCCCGGATCTCGGCCGTGTGGACCTCATCCAGAAGCCCCTGAAGCCAGGAGCGCCTCTTGTGTTCCTGCAGCGAGCGGCTCTTATCATGCATCAGCTGAGCGTGAGTCACCGAGCGCCTCCTGAAACACACACCAGTATCAGATCTCAAGAAACATGAAAACATACATCCACACAGTAAAAAATACTTTTGCACCACCCAATCTAATTCCTATTGGACATCCAAACTGTTTTTCAGAATACAGAAGTAAATTGGATTGCAAACTGTGTTTTTATTTAAAAAAAAAAAAAAAACCTACATAACAAACAACCTGCCAAAAGCAATCGATGCAATAACAGCGGCAAACAAAACTAACACATAAACAAACAAACAAATAATAATATAAAATATAGAATAATAACATTAAATTCCTGTTCATTAAAAAATATATATATATATATATACTGTATATATATATATATATATATATATATATATAAAAAAAGAATAAATGTAATAAAATATAATAATAATAATAATAATAATAATAATAAATATTTATATTATATATATATATATATATGAAATAAAATAAAAAAGAAATATATAATATTATATAACATAAAAATATTTTTAAAAATAATATAAAAAATATATTTTAGAAAAAATATATTTTATAATATATAAAAATAATTTTTTTTATATAAATTAAATTTGACTTAAAAAAGTTAAATAATAGAATAATATATAAAAAAAATAAAGAAATATAATAAAATAAAATAATACAAAAATACGCACACACATATATGCATGTCAGTTTACATATTGCAAATAAGTGTATTTTTCTAATTAAAAATGGCAATGGTGTGTTTCTTTATTCTTTTAGGCGTATGATTGAATGCCTAACAATTAAAAATAACAATTGGACAGTAATGGTTGAGAAATACGTAAATATTCTCCTGAATCAATTCTTACTTGCTTATACAACTTCTGAAGTACATTTATCATCTTAAAGTTTTTTTGTTTTTTTTTTACTGGATACTGATGAGGATCACAATTATACAATGATGTGTTTGAACTGTGGTTAGTATGACTGTGTGGAAATCATTCTGCTTGCTGCAATCTTTATTAGCTCTCCACACACACACACACACACACACCGTGCCTTTAACCTAAATCCAGTGTGTGATCAGTGAGCGTCTGTATACGGTCGCCCCGGTTCAATGTGTTTTTAGTTAAATCCAGGAGGTTTGAGAAGGTCTGGCCCTCGTCCAACACCTCTGCTTCCAGGTCCTGATCAAACCCAAACAAACCAGCAGGAGTGCTGATGTGAAGCTCTGTCGGCCAGCGCACCGGACCCTTTCTGACGCGCCTGCATTTTTAAACATAGTACATCAAATCTGTCATGATCCGAAAGCGGCAGCAGCCAACAATCACAGGTCGAGCTGATGAAACCGAGCTTAAGCACTCAGTGCAATGACTCTGATTAATGGTGCCATTGTGTCTCGGGTTAAATCATCCCGTCAGACGCATGTCGCTCTGCTACCGTGTGCACTTTTAAATGCTCGGCTCCATCCAAATCCAAATAACACATATATCTCACAGCCAAAGTAAAGCATGATTCAGTGCTGTTTGAATACATCCATCCAGTGCATCGAGTGCACACAGAAGCGTGAACACAAGGGGGCAGCAGAGGGCATCACATCCTGGTCACATCAGGACAATGAATCAGCAAACAGCATTGAGTATATGATGATATAGAGCAGGGATCAGACTCAACAGAAGTGCAGAGATCTCCAGACTGAAGCTCAGGTGAGTGTGTGTGTGTGTGTGTGTAAATAATGCTCACAAACGGCCCTTTGTTTCCAGGCTGGTTAAACCGATCCGTGAGATCGTTCTGTGCCAGGCCGTGTAACGATGAGTTTTCCTTTCTTTGGAAAGTGTCTTTATTCCTCTCCGGCGGCTCCTAAATAACACTGTGCCTCCTGGCAGCTCGTGTTCTCCTCTCCTCTGTCACCCCGTATTACTTTCTGAATGTACCGGGACAGCTTTACGAGCGAGGAGCGTCCTGAGAGAGCAAACCTTTCCCATGGAAGCCCAAACGCCAGAATCTGTCATCTGTTTGTGCATCGGTTGCACTCAATAAAGGTTGAGTAGTGGACATGTTGTGAGGTTTATGTGCGCATGCATACATGTTGTTATTCCTTTGAGTTGATTTTAAACACTATAGGAGAAAACTCGTAGCGTGGCATCCTTCCAGCGGTGCCTTCTCAGTATACCTGAAGATAATTGCTGCTTTGTGCTGCTTTAATTAAAACAAGAGGCCGAGAGAGAGAGAGAGAGAGCGTTCCCCCTCATCTGCGATGCATGCGGTCTGAAAGATCTCCAGCTCCGTGTGTTTCATCTTCACAGACTCGGCTGGCTCGGGTTCAACTCAAACTCCAGTAGGAGGCATTGTCCTGGACTTGTCAGCATCAGCTAGTTATTAAGTGTGTGCCGTGAGATCACTGCGATCAAAGCGCTAAAGAGAGCGCTGCTGAAAGAGAAACCTTTAGCTGGATTTATGTGAGACTTTGTCCTCCGAAAACAAAGCGCAGCTCATCCTAGAAGAGGTTTAATCAGAGCGAAAGGCCAAAACGTCATCCAATCACATCGGACTCGAGGTCTAACCCTGTTGTGCTCGCTGACATTTACTTGCTTAATTTTGAGAAATCATCATGTGTTTTAAACCTGTATGAATTACAGTAGCATGTTATACACGGCAATGCTTTTTTATTAACTAGACCTTTAAAATCTCCAATAAATCAATAAAAACAACTATTATAAAAATACTTAATGCATTATACAAAGCAAATAATTTAGCTTAAAATGAAAGACTCACAAATCATTCACAAAGTGCATTTCCAGCTTTTTTAAAAATATTTCTATGTGCATATATGTCAAATGTTATATACATATGTGAACGAAACGTCACAGTCATTGCACAGGCATCTCAAATCACCTCATGGGGATCAAAAGTGTTACTGCATTTATATAAAACAGCTGATTTGACTCTAAATAAATGCTTTTTGTTTTTGCATTTCTATTTATTAGTTTAGCTGATGCTTTTATCCACGTGTGAATCAGGGACATTGCAATTGCATGGCATTAGAGGAAATTAAAAGCATTAAAGGAAGCCCGGACAAACATGCACTAAACCTCACAGTCATTGCATTAGAGGATCGAAAGCAGAGAGGCACAAAATGCACAACAACCAGCAGATGAACGATGTTTCACAAACCCACACATCATTAAAAGCTGATATGAAGTTAGGGAGGTCCTGGCAGGCACAGGGGGGAGAGCACGGCTTTCCAAAGCTCTGGAGAAGCATGTTTTGCATGGGCCCTGCTGAGGGGTTCACAGGACATAAAAGCGTGTTTGCTCGGCTCGGTATAATAAACTCCATCCAGCGGGAGAGGCCTGTTTGACTTGGACCGCAGCCGAACTTTGCATCAGCAATCTCTCTCTCTCTCTCTCTGGTGAATCGCTATCAGGACTGCGTCTGCAGACGTCTGTCACAAAAGCATCTCTGTGCGTGCAGCAGGTGGCTCGCCCTCAACCCCTGAGCAAACACACAGATATCAAAACACCTCCCGGCACGATCGACGAAACCCGAGCGGTTTCCAGCACATCACGGCCAAACGCCGCACACACAGCAACAATCTCTAGATTTATGCGTTCGGTTGAGAACATGCACGCGTGCAATGCAAAAGGTGCTTGTTTCTCGTTCGGCATGAATGTGAATCATGTCTCTGGAGAAGCTTTGGGTAACTAATTCAATTACCTTTATACACATTTTATTATCTGCCAGAGTTTGATTGTTTAGTAAAGTACTAACACACCTGGAGCTGGATATATTGAAGTGAACTGATTCATGATATTATTGAATTTGTTTCATAATTGGGGAATTTCACAACGATGGCACCGGACGCAAGTTAAATTAACATTGAACAAACCTGAATTGAATAAGATCTAATTTGTTTCATAATTGATTTTTTTTTTTTTTTACTGACTTTTTTTTACTGAACTGAAACAAGACTGAAGTTTCACAATTGATGAAATTTGACAAGATTAAATAGATTTATGAACTGAATTGAAAGTCTTAGTTGAATAATGATACTGTTATCTTTTGAAATTGAGTTTGTTTCATAATTGATTAATTTTCCAACATTTTGTTTTTGAAACAAACCAAATCATTATGAAATACATTTAAATTAATTATATTATTATTATTATGTATATTATTATTATACAGCTGTTTTCTGAAATTCAATTTAGGCTACTTCATAATTGATGAATTGTTTTAACATTTACACTGTTTTTTTTTACTGAACTCAAACAAGACGGGACTGAATTGAGCTGAATAATGACATGTAGAACTGTTTTATGGCAGAATAGAATTTGTTTCACAATTGATGAAATTCTACAAGGTTGAGATGAATTGAATTAGTGTTGAAATAAACAGTGCTGAATCATGACACTTGTTCACTTTAATCAAAAGTGAACTGAGACACTATTGTCTTCTGAAACTGAACGTTTCATAATTGATTAATTTTACACTGATGCTGTTTTTGAACTAATAATTGAATAATGATACTGTTTTCATAATTGATGAATTTACCAACAGAGACAGTGTTTTTGAACCAAACCGAATTAACTCTGGACTAAATCGAAAGGAATAACTATACATCTGCTTTCTGAAATTGAATTTACTTCATAATTGATTAATTTTACGACGTGCCGTGTTTTTTAACCAAAACGAGTTGAATAACGACACGATTGTCTTCCGTACAGCAGCTTTAAAGCAGAACTGAATTTGTTTAATAATGGATGAATGTGATAGTTATTGAACTGAACTGAATCAACATTGAACTAAACAGAGCGGAATAATGACACACTACTGTCATAAAAATTGAATTTGTTTCATAATTGATGAAGTTTGCGCTATTATTCTCCATGAAGCTGTATTGAAGCAGTCTATACTGTATAAAATGCCATATAAATAAAATCGACTTGACTTCGAGCAACAGTAATATTCATGCTAAAGATTTTGGTGTTTATGCCAGAAGAATCAGCACAGACACTTACATTCGGCTGCTGAGGGCATCGACCGGCCTGCCGTGATGAGGAACAGGTGAACACAGTAAGAACAGAGCAAAGAACCACCGCTGCAGAACCCTTCTAGAGCACAGCGTCCTCATCCTCCTGGACCTGAGACACACACACACACACACACACACTGCGTTCATGAAGATCAGCGCACCTCATGCATATTCTGTTCACTTCTCCAAAGTGTGATTTAACTCTTTCCTGTGATGTTAAAGGGGAATGTGCAGACTTTCAATGACTAAACACACTCTTTGAAATAAGTGGGTTTCTGTGATATAACCATTTCTTATTCCCTAAAGAACTTTCAGTGAACCGTTGACCGAGGCGGTGACAAGTATTGAATTATTTATTGATTTATTCAATACTGTAATTCTTGAATGTCTTGAAAGCCTTGGGACAGACACTTAAGTTTGGTCTCTTTTTAATGAAGACACTTGGAAGATAACTGCGGAAGAGTGAAAAAGCTCAAAATAGTTGAAAAAGTAGAAGAAGGAAAAAAAAAAGTTTTTTGAAAATTGCACAATAAAACTATTTTCAAATTATATATGAAATGTAAATTTCTCAAAACTGGGAAAAACCAACACTATAAATCTAAACGAGTTGTGTACCAAATTTGAAGCAGATATCTCAAAAAAAAAAAAAAAAAAAAAGATTTAGTGAGATTTAGTTTGGGTGCAGTACCACACCATCCCACTAGATGAAATTCATTTCCCATTCATTTCCAATGCAGTCATTCCTTTTCCAATCATATATATATATATATATATATATATATATATATATATGATTTTTTTTTTTGCATGTGTGAGGGTTCATACTGCAAGTCACAAAAACTAAAAAAAAAAATTCTAAAAAAAAAAAAAAATTAGGTCAAAAAATGACCAAAGAGCACCAGAGGGTATAAGAACCTTTTTTTTTTTCAATAACTTTTTTTCTTCTATAAAGAACATTTTGTAAAACACAAATGCTCCAGGGTTCTTCACAGAACCATCAATGCCAATAGCTCATATTTAATCGTCTACACAAGGAGTTTTTTCTCCCACCCCATGCTGAAGAAGAACTTAAACCAGTTCAACATGTTGGAGAGAAAAGCCGAATTCCAGCAAGTCCTCTGAGCCACAACAAGCGCCCATGATGAGCAACAGGAGAGAAGCGTACTCACTCACAATGATGCCTGTGTCTCCGTCTCTTCTGTCCCGTCAGACAGAGCCCAACGTTTCTCCTCAAAGTTTCCAGGCTGCGATCAAACACACACAAACAAATCAATGAGTCCAGGTGAACGTGTCCTTCAGCATTACGTCCTGCACTTTCTCTGAGATGATCTCGTCTGGAGTAACAAGACCACAGCAGAAGCAGCGAGAGCAATCCACTGTGAGCTGAACGAGTGTGTGTGTGTGTGTGTGTCCTGCACTGACTGACTCCGCTCTGTTATAGAGGAGACTGATGAACCCTCCAACACTGTGATGGGAGGATGAGAGAGAGAGAGAGAGAGAGAGAGAGAGAGAGAGGGAGGAGAGTCCCAACAAAGACTCTGCTCGTATATAAGGAGTCAAATCTTCTGTTTACATGAGAGAGAGAGAGAGAGAGAGAGAGAGATGTGGCAAGAAACGTACTAGAAAGATTTCTGGAGTAAATCCCAATCACATGCACATACTTCACTCATACTTCATTATCATCAGATAACTTATTAAAGGAAGCCGCTTTAGTATTAGATGTTACTCTTAAAATATCCGAAGCGTAATCTGAAAACACTTTTGGGTTGATATCATATGAGAATGAATTCTGAAGGACACTGGAGACTGGGGTAATGATGCTGGAAATGCAACTTCGATCACAGAAATAAATGACATTTTGTAATGTATTCTCAAAGAAAACAGATATTTTAAGTTGTAAGGATTTTTCACAATTTTACTGCATTTTTATTGCATTTTTTTAAAACAATAAATGCAGCCTTGGTGAACAGAAGAAATGTAAAAAAAAAACCCACCAATCTTAGTATATATCCACTAAAAGTCACAAAGAAAATCAGTCATTGAGGAAAAATGACAGAAAAAAAATTATATATATATACATTTCGATGTTATTATATCAAAATAAAATGAATGCAATGATCTAATAGCTCTAATAATGATAATGAAGCCAGTTCAAATGAATCACTTTTATAAGTTCAAAATGTTTCGATGTTGTCTATAAAACAAATGTTGGAGTATGTTTTACAAAGAACAATGTTTCAGTCTTTCTGCTGGAAAATGTCTGAGTGCAAACTGTTTCAAAGAAATCCTGCACCAACTGTTCTCAGTTACGTCCGAAAGCTACTTCTTTACAATATTAAACGAGTCTCCTGAAGAGCAAGAACTCTATTTGCTTTGTGTTCCCGTTTGTGCTTTTATTTTTGAGTCAGTTAGTTGACTTTCTGTGTTAGTTGGCAGTTGTGTGCTGTAAACCTCCTCAGGTGATGTAGTTTGGCAGCTGGTGCAGGTGTGTGTGTGTGTGTGTGTGTGTGTGTGTGTGTGTGTGTGTGTGTGTGTGTGTGTGTGTGTGTGTGGTGATTTCAGAAATCTTGTGCTTTGGCCAGCCGTGAGCACCTGTCACTCAGAAGATTTCTGGAGCAGCACATTCTCTTTTTTTGCATGAAACTCTCAGTTTAAAAACAATAAATGTATATGTGTGATGGTGGATATTTCAGCTTCGGCAGCCCAGTTCAGAAACACAGGAACATCTTGACTTCATGTTAGCTGAGGAAGACCACTACAGTTAAAGGGACAGTTCATCCCAAAATAAGAAGCTGTTTCTAACCTGTATGAGTGTCTTATTTCTGCCTGAACACAAAAGATTTTTTTTCTGTAAAAAAGTAAAATAACTCTGATGCATGTGTGATTTTTTTCAGACTTTAAATATCAAGATGCCACAAACTGTGATCGGTCTTTCGTTTGTTGACACGAGGGTAATCAGTGTATTTATTAATATGACTCTGAATTAATTAGCGTTCTGTTTCCGTCTGTGGATCTCTGTCACATCTGCACTGGTCGGACGTCCTGTTTCCCAGAAGGGTGACTCATTACGGCTTCATCTGCAGGTTAACTGATCTCCACAACTGTCTTTTACACAGACTCACACAGAGAAGTCAAGCTGATGTGTTTGGCATGTTCCTCATCCAGAACGAGGCTCTTCTCGTCTCCGTCTCTCTCTATCCTGAAGCTGCTCTAATTCCTCATCAACCACAGTTCTCACGCTAATGAACCAAATGTCCAGAACAAATAGAACACTGCAATGACTTAACACTCTTTCAGTCTTAATACAGAAACATTTTCCTTGAAAGTCTGAGTTGGAATAGTTTGCGAGAGTGTGATTATGATTATAACACAAGTGGCTATTATTTGAGTAAATAAGTTTCCGAGCTAACAGGGAACGTTCTCAGAAACGATCTTTCAGTAATTATAATAAAATGTTTGTTCACAGTTATCTGGTCTTCAGTAATGTTCTAGAAACATGAAACATTTTAGCTCATGCTACATTTGTTTGAATGTAACAACTAGTTTCGGAATGTTCAGAGAACATTTAAAAGTAACATTCCAGTAATGTTTGAATAGAATAGAATGTTCGCTTAACATGCAGCTTAATAATGTTTTAATAACTCAATTTAAACGTTCTTCTGACATGATTTTATTAGATGGGTCGGTGGTCTCATGTTAACAACTGCTTTTACAAGACAAACAAAAAGCTTTTAGAAAATGCAGTGGGGTGTTCCCATACAGTCTGTTACTGATTCATTTTATGTTGTAGAATAAAAAGTGAAGATTTCTTGAGCTAATTTCAGGAATTTAACTAAAAATACATTCCAAAAAAATTCAATAGAGTCCACATTTTCACCTATACAAATCATCTCTGCAGCACTTAATTATTATGCTGCTCTCTGGAATACTGGATCGTGATTGGTCAGTCCTGGCGTTCTGCAGTCAAATATTTAAAGAAAATAAACACATTTGTCAAAGAAATAGGATGCAAGAAGAAATGCAGAGCAGATTTTACCCAAGAGGCTAATGGAGATAGGATAAAGAGAGTAATGCCTCTGTAAGACTGGTTGGGAAAAAAAAGTGTAATTTAATTTTATGCTGACTTCATGGATTTATAAGAAAATACAAATTATGCTTGTTTGCTTAACACGGTTTCAAAAACAAAAAGTCACATTCACAGTGCATCATGTGTTTATGAATGCTTTCTGCACACATATCAGATTTTTGACAGAACACCTTACATCATTTAGCCGGAGGCTGTGAGGAGATTTTCTGTGGAATAATTTAAAGCTCAACCTGTTTACAAAATATCAAAATTACTGTCTGTTATGATGAGCGTCACTCACTGGCTGATTCTCGGCACACTTGTGTTTAAAGTCAACATGAAATCAAAACCAACTCTATTTACTTTCTTAATACATTTCCTAGCCTTATTCTGAGTGATTCATCAGTCCACAATATAAATAAAAAATGTGTCTTCAAACATGTATAATCATTTTCAAACATGCTCCGCCTCTGAAACGCTGATAGAATAAGACTCCGCCCCCTCACCACGCCCACTTCCCCACAAGCCAATCAGTTCTCGACACACGAGATCAAGTCCCGCCCTACTTGTTTTATTTCTCGTAGACGTTCGCTCAGAAATCAGATTACTACAAGATGCAAAGATACTTAAATAAACGTTATGTAGGCATTTCTAACAAACTAATAACTAGAGTTTTGATTTGCTTCAGATGTTTGTTTTTTTGCAACAAAAAAAAAAAAAAAGAAAAAGAAAAAAAAACCCTGCCTATAAATGTGTTTGTGTTTACTAACGCTGGCAAACGCTGAGATTTTGACCGAACTTCTCACGTCATTTAGCTCAAGGCATTCTGTCACTGGCTGCCGGTGACGTCATATACATGACTTTTACAGCTATGTTAGAACTAGAAGTCGCTCTTTTACATGCATTTAGTCACACAGGTCTTGTGTAGGCTACCTGTCTCAGCCCCTGTGGTCCACACACACACACACACACTTATATAAGGGTTTCGTGTTGAGTTGGAAAAAAAGACCTCATTCGAGGGCACTCTGTAGACTACTAGAGTATACTTTACCTGCACATAAACAGGTGAAAAAAGTCTTTCCTGGCAGGAGGCGTGAAGTGGGGACAGAGCCAGGAAAGCTGTTTTAGATTCATCCAAAATTACTGGCTTTTGGCAGCGAGCAGCAAACACAAAACTAATGTTCACTTTTAATCTTACCGCTTTTTTCCCCCGTCTCTCTCTCTCTCTCTCTCTCTCATCGTCTAATCTCTCTACGGATCCAAGGACGTTTTATTAGGACGTATGTTCTGTGTTTAATAGCCTATACATATGGGAGTGCAACGAGAACACTTACATTTACAGTCTTCACAGAATCTGCTCATGAAAATGTTTCCAGAAGTCCACATGAATTCAAAAGTCTTATAATGAACTATTCACTGGCATCTTTGCATCACATTATTGAGATATAATGCACGTATCTCTCATAGCTGCTTGTCTTAAAGGGACAGTTCACCAAAAAAATGAAGATTATGTTATTATTTACTCGCCCTCCTTCTGTTTCAAACCTGTGTGGCTGGCTTTCTGTTAATAGACACAAAAGAAGATATTTTAAAGAATGTAGCTTAACGGTATTTGTTTCCATTCTATGGAAGTCAATGGCTACCGTCAGCCAACATTCCTCAAAATATCTTCTTTTGTGTTCAACAGATGAAAGGATATGAATGCATGTTTGAAATAATTAGATTTTCGTAGCTAAATGTAAAAATGTACATTTTTGGTGAACTCTTCCTTTAAGTTTTGGCTCGATCAAGCTGGTGTGGGATGAGTTAAACCAGAAAATATCCCCACTTCGTTCCTTGTCCCAGAATAAAATCATATTTCGGCAGCATGAAGCGTCTTGGCTGCTTTTCTGTGGACTTCGCTCAATTCTCTCCAGGAGTCATAAAGTATTATATCACACCATTTCCTTTTACGATTCAGCCTCGCACAGAACAGAATGTCAATCTGAAAAACCTTTGTGTCACATTAATGCATGCTTTTTTTCTTTTTCATGCAGTAATTATTAGCAGTTTGTTTCTTGAGACTATAGTGAACTAAAGCTCTGATGCTTTAATGAAAACACTTGAATATGAATGCACATGATATTTTAATTTGACACAGTTATCAAATCATGGTAAACCTAGACAAAGATCTCTTGTGAAACCCTAGAGGAGATGCATCTAAGAATCACAAGACTTTAGTAAATGAACTAATGTAAAAGCCCCAAAAATGTGTTCTCCATTGAATCTAAGGTGTTGCAATAATCCATTGAAAGATTTCTGCAGCACATGAGCTGCAGGAAACGCTTCTCTCTGACTCATTAAGCTCCAATCGGATCTGAGCGTGAGGATCAATGCAGCGCTGATTTACTGTCATCTCTATCGCAACCCATCTCAAACACACAACAACAGCATACTTTCCGAGCCGTAGACTGGCGCACAGAACGGAGACAAGCTTTCACTGAGCTTCATCAGGAACATGCACTCACACTTGATCCACATTCTCTAGTTGACAGCTTCTGACTTTATTTGTGTCTGCTTTTATTCCTCTAAAAGCGAGACAAAGCTCATACTCATGGGTACTTGCTCTCAGGACTTGGATATTTTTAATGCATACGTTTTTTAGAGTACAGATGAATCTGTGTAATATATAATATAACAAAAATAAGTAACGACATGAGATTAAAAACTAGGACTCGAGTCGGACACAGCACTACTTAAATGAGACCAAACTCCAGTGCACAGATTAAAAACATCATTATTTTAATTTAATAATTATAATTTGAATCCGGAGATTCTAGTGACCTAACTGCATGTGTAAAAAGTGAAGTGTAGAGTTATATTAATGAGTTATAGCTACTTGAAGTTTGAGCTATTGACTCATTTGTGTCTGTTTTGTTTCTACTAACAAAAAACGAATCAAGTGAACCACCGTTAATTCCCAAACTGCAGTCAGAAAAGTGAAAAGGTTGAGTCGTATTATTTTATAAGTTAGTGTTTTCTTATGTGATGACATACTGATGGATTTGAATCAGTAATGCATTAAAATACGACCATGCACAGCAGATAAAGTGTGAGAACGACACTTTCCTCAGCAAACACACTAACAACAACTAAAAGAGTTAAACCATCATTACACACAGACTGCATTAAAAGAGAAAGATGAGAAAACACTCACTGTAGTGATTCAGATGGCAAGGTTTCCTTAACAATCCTTCTGCTGCTCGAAATCTTTGGGTTCACTGTCCTGAAAACTGTCTGGACTCCTTCTGAAGCACTTGAACGTTCAAAAGAGATATATATATACGAGGTTCAGGGCTTCTTCTGACATCACTGAGGAGTCAACATTACCGCCTCACATTAGACAATGCCTCAACACACACACACACACACACATATATATATATAAAGTGTGGGTTGTGGGGTTTTATATCCAACCGTATGCCAAAGTAACTTGAGTTTTTAAAAAAATCGAGAAAATCACATGTTATGTTTTTCACAGTATGTTTGTGTGTGATTCACACCGGTTGGAAAAAAAAATCTAAATCACACACAGGGGCACATACTTTCCCAGAAAACTTGCCCCGTCACGTCACCGGAGCACACGGCGATACCCAACACTGTTATTTCACTCGCTTAAACTTTTCTCAGGAACAGTAATATTATGATCTAAAAGCCTCTCTGATGTGGCATCAAACAGCGTGCCGTGATAATTAAGTCGCTCTCCAAACTCAAGTTTTCATCCCACTGCTGTGTGTTTAGCGTCACAGCTAATCTGAGAGCGAGCGAGTGTTCTCGTCTGAGCTGAGGTTGTGCTATGTTTAGTTGTGGACGCTGCTGGTGGTTTGGGCTTCACTGCGCCGCTGAACCCGCAGCATGTGTCTGTGACCTGCCAGCGTTCCCTCGCTCACTGGGAAGGGCACCGCAGCACACTAAAAACACCAGACCATTACAGTATTAGGGTCTGGATGAGTCTGTCTGGAGTAAGACTCAAATCAAGGTTATCCGAGTGAGTGTGTGTTTATATCAAGTGTTTGTTAGGGGTCTTTATAGTTTTGCATAAAGTCTGGTTCACTTCGGCTTCATCATAAACCATGTGCAATCGGAAAGAGTTTGGTTTGTTTACTGAAGCGTAAGTAGGGTCCAAAATAATGGCACATGCCAATAATGAAATGCAATTTGATAATATTATTTAAGTCGAAGCTGTTAATATTATTTAATGGACCTGAGCTAACATGGACTATTGATGGGACACTTCACCCAAAATGTACTCACCCTCAAGTTGTTCCAGACCTGTATACCCTTACGGAAGGAAAATATATTTACCATTATATTTCTTAAAATATATTGTGATATACTGTAATATATTATTTTCCCTTTTTATTTTCTAATATTTTATATATGTGAATACATTTAATAATATATTGATGATACATATATTATATAATATATTGCAAAATATACAAATGATTGCCGCTTTCAATATATGGCAATATATTGGAAAAAATAAATATATATAAGAATATATGCCTAATATATTACATGATATTTTCCAATATACTGCAATATATTTTTGTTTCATAAGGGTCTATTTATTTCTTCACAGATTTTAGCACAAGCCACACAGTTGATGGTGGTAGCTATTGACTTCCACAGTATGGAAAGTTTGGTCATCCACATTCTTCAAGTAAATGAAGAGAGCATTTTCATTTTTGAGTGAACTTTGTGTTAGCAAAGATTAATGAAGCATTAGCTACCGGGACCTCAATGTAAAACGGTATCAATGTGGCCAAGATTCAAGTTTTTATCATATCCCATCTCAATATGTTTCGGAAAGCTTCTTTAATCTTTAACTAATCTTAAACCACGCCCACATTTAAGTGCCACGCCCACATCTCAACATCCAATCAACATCTGATGCATAGAACCAAGTCCCGCCCTGATTTTCATCCACAGTACTTTCAGATCTAAAGGGAACCATTCACACGAAAACTAGTTATGATAAGTGACCACACAAATGGTTTTTGACATTGTCTTCAAACCTGGTATAACCAAGAGGCAATCTCGAGGAAAATTTGGGGGTTTCAAAAGTGCAAATTAATTATGAAAACTTGCAATCGATAATACAATTAAATCATCACTGCTACTTTATGGCTTTAGAAACATTGTGCACAAGTTGAATTGCATTTTGTGTGTTTGTGTGTGTGTGTGTTCTTTTTGGAGTTTGACAGGCATGGTCATCATAAATTTAAATTGATTTTGGGATGAACTATTTCTGGCACAGGACTCTGTTCGTCCAAACTGATACTGTGAGATATTTACGACAGTATCAAGTACAGCTAGCAGGCCATGGCCCTTGAGACAGCGCGCATGAATCAGGAGATTTCTGGAGCTGTGTGGTCCGTCTCTCAAACACTCCTCGCTTTGATCTGAAACTTCGCTGACTTTCTTCTCCACTTTTACCTGCTTCTTCCTCAGGATGTGACTGGAAACACATCCGCCTGGCAGCGAGGGTGGGATTCTGTATGTATGTACGTACAGCGCCGTTCCACTTTCTTTCTAGACGAAACACTTAAGAGCGATCTCGACCCGGAGGTCAGCCGAATTCCTCAGCCCTCTTTCCTCTTCGGAGGTAAATGGCTGTGGTTTCGGTGGAAAGTAGGTATTTTATACTCATACCAGGCACACATCCGTCTCTTTGAAGGCACGAAAAAGAAGATGGATGTTATGGGGTCAGTCCAGGGCCTTCCATCACATGTTCCTCTGCTCACAGGTCCAACAGAAACGAGGGCTACTTTAATAATCAAACAGTGGCAGGGAAAGTGAATGAGTTCGTTTTCCTGTCGGCTGGCACGAGAAACTCGACCAGACGCGTTCTCAGACTCAAAGAAAGACATACACGGGCAAGAAAAATCTCTGGATGCAAGCAAATATTCACTGATTTAGGGTAAAAACAACACTGGACCCCATTGACTTTCATGTAAAACAGTCAAAATATCTTCTTTTGTGTTCGACAGAAGAAAGAAAATCATGCAGGTTTAGAACAACGTGAATATTGGATGAATCGTTTTTTTTTTTTTTTTTTTTTCAGAAACACCAAAATAACAAAATAACTGAAAGATACACAGCCGTTCAAAAATTCTTGATCAGTAAGATTTTTAGATTTTTTAAGAAGGTTCTTCTGCTCATCAAGGTTGCATTTATTTAATAAAAAATACAGAAAAAACTGTAATATTGCGAAATATTATTACAATTGAAAGTACTGGTTTTCTATTTTGATATACTTTAAAGAGTAATTTATTACTGTGATGTGCAGCTATATTTTCAGCATCATTACTTCAGTCCTCGAGCTTCAGAAATCATTCTAATATGCGGATTATTGTTGATTGATATTTATTATTATAATTATCGATGTTAGCTACTGTGCTAATTAATATCTCTTTGAAACCATGATACATATATGTAGGATTCTTTGATGAATAAAAAGTTTAAAAGAACAGCACTTATTAAAAATATTAATATTTTCTAACAATATACACTCATGTTCAAAAGTTTGGGGTCAATACATTTCTTTCTGTCTTTTTTGAAAGAAATGAATACTTTTATTAAGCTAGAATGTGTTAAATTGGCAAGAGACAGAAATGTTTTCTAACAAAGTAAGTTGTTACTATTTTGAATAAATGCTGTTCTTTTTAACCTTGTATTCATCAAAGAATCCTGAAACAATGTATCACTGGCTCCAAAAAAGTATCAAGCAGCACAAGTATTTCCAACACTGACAAAAAAAAATAAAGAATCTTCATAAAAAAAAAAAAACATAAAAAATCTTATTTATCCCAAACTTTGAAACATAAATGTGTTCACTAAAACTAACTGACTTGAGCGACTCATTTAGAAACCCTCTTTCATAACCACATAACAAACGCTCAGTTAACTTCATTAGCTGTTGCTCATCAAAGCGTTGCAAATAGCTGAGAGAAGATGCAATGTGTTGCTTATTTAACAGTCTCTCTGCTTTATTACAGCAGCATAGAGCCCAAGTGTACAGTTAAAATGCTTCCACATGTGTGCATTCAGTTTGTTGTGGAGACAGAGCTGCAGTAGACAGATATGGAATGCATTTTAGCGAACTACAAGAAGAAGCCTCTTTGAAGGGCTGTAATTAAGACCAGTCTGTGCTAATTGAATTCACACACAAAAAGGAAGTTGTCACTTTAGATGTATTTAATAGAAACAAATAAAAGATATAAGATATCTAGAAAAACTATAATAGTCTCTCAATGGTATAAATAACACTGGATGTCACGTTAAAGTTATATTTAATCCAAAAATCTAATCTTTTCATCATTTATTCACTGATCCAATCCTTTATGACATTCTTCTGGAAAACAAAAAAATGTTTATTTTGCCAAACAATTAAAGTTAACAGGGTTCGAACACTAGGGAACAATGACCTTCATTGTAAAGACAGAAAACGATTAGACGCTCTGCATGCAAATGAACATCTTTCGCGTTCCACATTAGAAATTTTGTGCAAGCCTAGAATGGCATAAGGATAAATATAATTAATCACAGAATTTTCATTTTTCTGTGAACTTCCCCTTTAATTTTTATTCTGTAGAAAAACCCTTCTTGAAGCCAAAGGTACAGGAACAAATCTTATTTTGAAATTTCATGGTTTGCAACCACTTCCAAGAATCTCAAATCCCTCCTGAATCTGCAGTCCTCTCCATTCGACCCAGATACAGTCTGAAGCATTCCTCCTGGAGCGTTTAGCATGTTCGTCTGACCTCCATACATGGAACTGTCTTACATGCAAACACTGATGTCGATGGAAGACCCAAAGTCTGTAATTCATTTGTGCTGTTCGCTCTTGCTATTAATAGCTGTGTGATGTGACTGATTTGCTCTGTGTGGCAGCGAGTCGACGGTGGAAAACCATCCAGGACGGAGCTTCTCATGTAGAGCCAGCCATTCAGCAACTCTTTCTCTCTTTCTCCGTATTGCTTGTATCTGGCTCGTCTCATGGTTAATGTAATAGTGTATTTATTGTGCATTGTTTGAAACATGTCAGCATCAATTCTCCAGCGATGCAGAGGTGGGTTTTGTTGGTGGGGTGCTGGAAAACTCACTGACTGGTGTCTTCTTCCTTGGGCCAAACACAGTTTGGCCGTACTGAGTCGAAAGAGTGGAATAAAGGGGCTGGAATTACAAAACTGTGCTGCATCTTAATCATCTTTGTTCGGGGAACTGGCATAAAACAGCACAAGAAAAACATCGCTTGGAGAGGCTCTGAAGAGCTATTGCACAAAATTGCACAAAAACAGTTCAAATTTATGAAAGCAACATATTTATTTGTAGCAAATAAACATAAATATTACCCTGAAAAGTAAAAGAATATATAAAAAAAATACTTGCATAAACAAACTTTCAAATGCAAAAAAGTGATTCATGGCTGCAATGGTCCATTAATGAACAATGTGTGAAATATAGGGAAAGGCTAAATATATTTTAAAAGGTTTTTTGACACTGATTTAACTTCACAGATAATTTTACAAAAAGTATTTTTGACGTTTTCTGGTACTCCATTTATTGACGGGTAAAAAAAAAAGATGGGGAGTTATACCTGAAAAAGAAAATAATGTAAGGCAGGACTTGGTTGTATGCAAAGGCTGCTGATTGGATGCTGAGATGTGGGTGTGGTGCTTGAAAGTGGAGGCAGAGGAACACTAGATTGCAGAGCTAGAATTTAAAGGGGGGGTGAAATGCTCGTTTTCACTCAATATCCTGTTAATCTTGAGTACCTATAGAGTAGTACTGCATCCTTCTTAACTCCAAAAAGTCTTTATTTTTATTATATTTATAAGAGAAAGATAGTCTGTACCGATTTTCCCCGGAAAAACACGAGCGCCTAGAGGCGTGACGTGTGGGCGGAGCTAAAGAATCACGAGCGCCAGTAGGCTTTTGCGTTGAGAGTGTTTGGAAGCTGTGACACAGATCCAGAGGCTGAAATTTAACAAGAGCAGCATCAGCAAAGGCGGTATGCTATGTGGTATGTACTGAAACTGTATATATTTGCTTAGCGGTTTTGGAAAATGACTAAGTTCCACTTTATGTCCTCTTTTTTTTTCTTTTTTTTTAAGCTGTACATGTGGAAAGTGCAGTTTGATGACAACATCGCATGTTGTTTACTTGATGTGCTTACACGCTGATAGCTAAGTTAACAACACAGAGATATTTGAAGCAGTTTTACTCACCGCATGTGGTTCCAACACACAATCGTGACCCTTTTCCGTTGGGACTGCATTATTAAGAAATAACTATGTGCAATCCGAAATGCAGGGAACAAACAAAAACACTTGCACAACTCCATTGATGCTCTGTAAAAATAAACTCCATCCACTGGTCCCTTAATGCTGTTTCTCTTTTGGTAATCTGTGCAGGGTTGTCTTGTCACTTCTTTTGTGACTTTTCGCGACGCTCTCGCTCTGATCAGGCTGTGCTCAGCCTCTCAGTGCTCTGCTATACGGGAGCGCGCTCTTCCGGCAGAAGTGCCTCAGGACCCATATAAGGAAGTTCCGCTCCATCTAACGTCACACAGAGCCATACTCGAAAAAAACTTTCCAAAACTTGTGTCAAACCGGAAGAGGTTTTTTTGGAACAAAAATACTCCTTCAAACGTACAACTTAATTTTTGAAACTTTGTCCATGTTTAGCATGGGAATCCAACTCTTTAACAGTGTAAAAAACTCAGTATGCATGAAATAGCATTTCACCCCCCCCCCCTTTAAGAGAAAAACCTGATGTTTTAATTACCAAATTTTAAGATTAAAATTTTTTAATCTGACTCAAATTAGTCTGCTAAAATCTGTTCATGTCAACTCAAGTCTGGTCAAGTCAAGTCTGCTAATGTGAAGTCTGTTCAAGTCAAGTCTTCTGTTAATGTCAAGTCAAGTCTGCTCAAATCGGTTCATGCCACGTCAAGTCTGTACAAGTCAAGTCTGCTCAAATCAAGTTTGCTCAAATCAACACATCTGTTAATGCCAAGTCATGTATGTTCAAGTCAAGTCTAAGTCAAGTCTGCACAAGGCAAGTCTATTCAAGTCAAGTCTGTTCAAGTCAAGTCAAGTCTGTTTAAGTGAAGTCTGTTCAAGTCAAGTTCAAGTCAAGTCAAGTCTGTTTAAGTGAAGTCTGTTCAAGTCAAGTTCAAGTCAAGTCAAGTCTAAGTCAAGTCTGTTTAAGTCAAGTCTGCTCGAGTCAAGTTGTCTGTTAATGCCAAATAAAGTCTGTTCAAGTCAAGTATGTCCTTGCAAAGTCAAATCTGTTCAAGTCAAGTCCGTTCAAATCAATTTGTTCTTCAAATATTGCCTTTAACTTACTTAACAAGATTCTCTTTAAACGGTTGTTCTGGGACGGTAGATGTCCTGGAAGAGAAAAAAAACACTGTAAAAAAACAAAAAGACAATTACACCGATATAGCTCTTCTTGAAAGCAACAATGCACAAAACTAAGCTCGTTTACTTACATGTATATATATGTGTATGTAAAATCACCTATCATAAATGATAAATGTAGGATGGATTAAGAATGTTTTTCCAAGTCGAAAAATAAAATGATATCAGATATTAAGTTGTATATAAATATCTGACAGTTGTTTTCCCTCTAAATTAAGTTTATTTTTCTGTATTTTTTTATGTTTTAAGTACAAACTCATTTTTTATCTCTCTTTTTTTTGTAGAATTTTGTTATTATCTTCAGAAAGTGTACAAATTGAGAAAACGTATGACTGATTATTAAAACTGATCCTGATTATTAATGCATTTGCTGAAAATGTCACAGGCTTCACTCTTGCTGTGAGCTTTCCAGTGGTTTGTGGGAGAAAAACAGTACAATGCTGTTCAGTTCCAGAACACAGTGATGAGATGCTCTCTGTGTGGCCCTCTTTTAAAACGTTTTACATTAAACTTCCCATAGGAAAGAAAATTCACAAATGATGCCTTCTAAATCCCTTACTTGTTGCCTATAAACAGAAAGGAGGATTAAATAGAAAGAAAGTGATGCTGAAAGATGTTTCTCCTGAGAAAATGACCCCAGTGAGTCTCACAAGAGATCTCAACACAGTTGAGGCCGGATATCATGATGATATGAGTACATCAAATGATTCAAGCTGCTTTCTACATTGACTTTATAAATTATTAATCCCCAACATTAAGTTTTGACTCATTTGCGCATGCAATCTCACAATCTCGCAAATTGGACTTTATATCTCACAATTCTGACTATATCTCACAATTCTGACTTTATATCTCGCAAATCGGACTTTAAATCTCACAATTCTGACTTTATATCTCACAATTCTGACTATATCTCACAATTCTGACTATATATCTCTCAATTCTGACTTTATATCTCGCAATTCTGACTATATCTCGCAATTCTGACTTTATATCTCGCAATTCTGACTTTATATCTCGCAAATCGGACTTTAAATCTCACAATTCTGACTTTATATCTCACAATTCTGACTTTATATCTCAC
Organism: Carassius auratus; assembly: GCF_003368295.1. NCBI lineage: Eukaryota > Metazoa > Chordata > Actinopteri > Cypriniformes > Cyprinidae > Carassius > Carassius auratus. The sequence continues at coordinate 6,210,632 of NC_039271.1, read as the reverse complement.
AATTCTGACTATATCTCGCAATTCTGACTTTATATCTCGCAAATCTGACTTTATATCTCACAATTCTGACTTTATATCTCACAATTCTGACTATATCTCACAATTCTGACTTTATATCTCGCAAATCGGACTTTAAATTTCACAATTCTGACTTTATATCTCGCAATTCTGACTTTATATCTCTCAATTCTGACTTTATATCTCGCAATTCCGACTTTATATCTCGCAATTCCGACTTTATATCTCGCAATTCCGACTTTATATCTCTCAATTCCGACTTTATATCTCGCAATTCCGACTTTATATCTCGCAATTCCGACTTTATATCTCGCAATTCCGACTTTATATCTCACAATTCCGACTTTATATCTCTCAATTCTGACTTTATATCTCGCAATTCCGACTTTATATCTCGCAATTCTGACTTTATATCTCGCAATTCCGACTTTATATCTCACAATTCTGACTATATCTCACAATTCTGACTTTATATCTCGCAAATCGGACTTTAAATTTCACAATTCTGACTTTATATCTCACAATTCTGACTATATCTCACAATTCTGACTTTATATCTCGCAAATCGGACTTTAAATTTCACAATTCTGACTTTATATCTCGCAATTCTGACTTTATATCTCTCAATTCTGACTTTATATCTCGCAATTCCGACTTTATATCTCACAATTCTGACTATATCTCGCAATTCTGACTTTATATCTTGCAAATCGGACTTTATATCTCACAATTCTGACTTTATATCTCACAATTCTGACTAAATCTCACAATTCTGACTTTATATCTCGCAAATCGGACTTTAAATTTCACAATTCTGACTTTATATCTCGCAATTCTGACTTTATATCTCTCAATTCTGACTTTATATCTCTCAATTCTGACTTTATATCTCGCAATTCCGACTTTATATCTCGCAATTCCGACTTTATATCTCGCAATTCCGACTTTATATCTCGCAATTCTGACTTTATATCTCGCAATTCTGACTTTATATCTCTCAATTCCGACTTTATATCTCGCAACTTCGACTTTATATCTCGCAATTCCGACTTTATATCTCGCAATTCTGACTTTATATCTCGCAATTCCGACTTTATATCTCGCAATTCTGACTTTATATCTCGCAATTCTGACTTTATATCTCTCAATTCCGACTTTATATCTCACAATTCTGACTTTATATCTCGCAATTCCGACTTTATATCTCGCAATTCCGACTTTAAATCTCACAATTCTGACTTTATATCTCACAATTCTGACTATATCTCACAATTCTGACTTTATATCTCGCAAATCGGACTTTATATCTCACAATTCTGACTATATCTCACAATTCTGACTTTATATCTCGCAAATCGGACTTTAAATCTCACAATTCTGACTTTATATCTCACAATTCTGACTATATCTCACAATTCTGACTTTATATCTCTCAATTCGGACTTTATATCTCGCAATTCCGACTTTATATCTCGCAATTCCGACTTTATATCAAATCCGACTTTATATCTCGCAATTCCGACTTTATATCTCTCAATTCGGACTTTATATCTCACAATTCTGACTATATCTCGCAATTCTGACTTTATATCTCGCAATTCTGACTTTATATCTCGCAATTCCGACTTAACATTTCCCAAATCTGAATTAATATATCAAAATTTTGACTTTATATCTCTCAAATTTGTCTTTATATCTAACAAAAGGGACTTTTTATCTTACAGTACTGACCTTTTCTAATAATTGTGAATTTATATCTCGCAGTTCTGTGTTTATATCTTGAAATACAGTTTTGTTTTATTTTCATGGAATAAAAGGGACTTTGCAACTTTTTATCTCTCAATATTAACTTTTTTCCTCAGAATTGAAAAACGAGAGAAATTGTGAGAAAAAAAAAGTCTCAAATAGCTCTGAGCAATAACATTTTCCTCTGTCTTGGAGACGTAGATGCATATGAGTGTAATATGTGCGTGTAGAGAGGGGATTCCCTGCAGGCCAGACAGACTGTGCTGGATAATGCTGTAATGACAGGGAACAGTGCTGTGTTTGTGTTTGCGTGTGGCTGCTGTGGTCGCTGTTTCACAGTTTTGAGCATTTCTCTGGCCAGCGTTTCCACCACCATCACTGACGCATGCCATCTTTCCCCCCTCTCCTGCTGTTTGTCCCACGGAGGAGGAGTGAGCTGTAAATGTCACATCTGATGTCTGAAATAGAGTACAGCCTTTATCGAGACGAGTCACTGACGCCTCCGCCATTCTTTACGACGTTAAATTTGGCTCTGAGGCATTTGAACTGAATTATTTCAATAGAAGCGATCATGAGTCACTCACAGCCAATCCACAGTGACCTTTGAACTGGATGTGTAGAAACACACTTTACGCAAATACACGATCACAGACATAAATGCCAAAGCATTTCAAGCCAGTGTTATTTTAGTAGATTTTATTTTTATTATTTTGAGATTTTCATTTCAATTTTAGTTGTTTCAGTACATTACAGTTGTTTTCAATGCCTTGGTAACTAGATGATGAATTACTTGAAAAAAATTTTTTATTAAATTTTATTTTGTTAAACATTTATTTTATTTTAAATAATGAATGTATGGTTTTATTTTAAATTAACTCTAACCCTGTTTTAGTAATTAAATCCCAGTGATGGAGATACAAGTGATTTATAGTTTAGAAAAATTCATTATTTTGCATTTGGTATTTGTTATTCTAATTCCAGTGCAGTTTAAGATTTAATTGTGTGTAATTTCTATTGGTACGATAATATAGTTTTTATTACTATTTCTTGAAGTTATTTTATTTTTATTTTTTTTAATAATTTATTTGTCATTTTTTACAAATTTTCAAAAAAAAATATATTTTTCTAAAAAAGTGTTTATAATTCTTTAAAATCTCAGATTTAGTTTGGAATATTTTAGTAAATCACGTTAATTAAACACAAATAAATAAGTTTACATTTTTCATTCTGTATTTTATTTCCAAAATGTCAGCTTTTTATGGTTTGTTGTAATAGTGGCAACAGTTATTTTTAGTTTAAAAAATCTTGTATTTAATAAGTTTTGATAGTGCATAATTAGTTTTATGTAGTTTAGAAATGTGTGTAATCTTTGGAATGGCTTGCTTTAAGGCCTGTTGACCAAGAATTAACTATAACTGCAGTATATTAGCATCCACACAAAACAAATGATAATGTTATGTTTATTATAAGCACACAGTGCTGTTTAGTTGTGTGTTCTACTTTAAATGCTTGAGCTCAAAGACAAGTGGTTTCTGATATAATTCATGCAATTTCTGTATAAAAATTGCACTGTGTGAATCGCAGCATGAGGGTCACAGAGGCAGTCGGGTGTCGAAGCGTTAGTTGAAGTGTGACCCACTCTCTCTCTCTGTCTCTGTGTAACGCACAGGCCTTGATTACGCTAAACCTCAGCCATCACCACAAACGGCCAGCACTGTGCCAACAAACACAGCTCTGTCAGTCTGCCCTTATTTTTGTCCTACTGTAGAGGGCGGGATCCCGCGCTGATGTCAGGAGCACGCGTTTGGACCCGACTCAGACCTCTGATGGACCGGCGCGGGGGAGCCACGGGCTAAAAAAGGGACGTTTATACATGTTTGGGAGCTGCGCTGAACGTTGTGTGGATAAATTTGGGCTCTTGTGGGTCACACTGGTTCTAACACTGGAAATGCATCATCTGCCGTCTCTTTCTCAGACATATGCCATCAATCTCATCCAGTCATGTCATATTGCATCGTAATTAAACATAGAAATAATAGAAATAACCATTTGTATAAATACGTGAAACTCATGATCATTATGTTTTTCTTAAGACCTTATTATATATATATATATATATATATGTGTGTGTGTGTGTGTGTGAGTGCGCGTGCGCGCGTGTGTGTGAAATTTATTATTTTTATGATTTATATTTATTATTTTTATTAATTTTTTTAATATATATACATTTATATATATATATATATATATATATATATTTTTTTTTAATCTTAAAAAAGCCAAATTTCAACCAAGTTTCCACCATAATAATAATTATTAATTAATTAATGTAATGGTATGATAATCAAAGTTAAATCACAATTTAATTGCATGTCAATATTTGCTGAGGAAAGCCCCTTACTGACTTTAGATAATATTATGACACTGAAAAAACATCGTAAAGAGTGACTTTAGACGTTAATAAATTGGTTGTGTTATTTTAAACCATATATGTTGAAATGATACAATTTCATGTTATTTCTCTGTTATATCACATTTACAGGAGGATAAATCTTTGAACATATTTGTAAAATGTTTTTTTTCTTTCTTTTTTTTTGTGAAGAAAGTCCCTTGGTGACTTTAGACAATATTATGGTATTGAAAAGATATTAAAATAATCCATTGTATCTTTAATTGTGTAAAAGTTAAGCATTATAAAATATTCAAAAATAGTCACAATGAAAAAAATATGTCCCTTCACAATGAAATGCTAATATGACTTCTAATAAAACATGAATTCTTATAAATTAGCTATATTATAATTGTACAAATAAGCACAGTTTTTAATGGTACACTGTTAAAAATATTCCGTAAAATATACGGTAAAAAACTGGCAGCTGTGGTTGCCAGAATTATACCGTAAAAAATACGGTAAAAACGTTTTTGGTTTAATGTTTTTATACTGTAAAAAATAGTTACACTGTTGTAAGTTTAACGGTTTTACTTTATATTTACAGTTTAATACCATAATTTAACTGATATAATATTAATATACGAACTTATTAAAGCACTGAAATCTGTTTTGTACCTTTTGTATTTCACTGGTAACCACCAAAAGCAGGTGTTATTCACACAAGCACTAAACACCTTCATGGTGAGACTCATTAAACTGAAATATGCAGTAAACATTAATTTAACAACATTTTATGCAACATACAAACCTAATTAATATAACAACTGAGAAAAAATTAAGAAGAAACATAGTTATTTCAAAGAAAAAAACATCAAATTCAAACAAAATTTGAAATGCAACGCAGAGAACTGTGGGAACGTAAAGTTACTTTTTTTCCCTGTAAAGTTTACAGGAAATTACCATTAACCAGTAAACAGGTTTGTACAGCATTTTCACAGTTCTTTACCGTTAAAATCACAGTCATTTTTTACAGTGTAGAAGCATCATGGTGTGATTCGGAGAAGCTGCTGTTCATTTGTTGTGCTGACTGGGGAATTTAAAGCATCTGCTGCCAAATAAAATCCACCCACTCCACAACACAATGAGTGTGTGATGCAGTGTGTACTGCGGTCTTTAAGTGTCTCTTTAGTACACAGACATTATTTCTAAACAGTGAGAGTGCACAGATATCAGCGCAGACACAAACAGCTGCATTCAATTGCAGCGGATGGAGGGAGGGATGGAGGGATGGAGGGATGGAGGGAGGGTGTGGGGGAGCTGATGGTCTGATGAAGCGTCAGCAAGACGATCTGTTTTTCCGTGGAGACGCCCAGTGTCAACAGACTGCCTGTCTCTCCCACACACACACACACACACACACACACAGAGCATCCACTTCATATTAATTATTAGTGGAGTTTGCTAAGTTAAGCATTACTATTGCTATTGCCCATACTTGAGGTTAGGAGTTTGGTGGGGATAAGACTGAATTTGGGACGTTTTTCATCAAATGCAATTTGTACTATGTGCTATTACATTTCCAAGTGATCAGACTAGCATTGAAAGTGTGAGTCGAAATCCCATTCATTTTCTATATAGGGAAATTGATTCTTAACATACATTTTTTAAACCACCTACTGTGAGCTAATCGATGCTTTAGATGAAGCCGTTAGTTCACATTATTTCAGCTTAATCACGTTTAACAGCGGAATCCTTGGTGAAAAACTACATTACCCATAATGCTGTACAGAAATCCACCAATCAGAGTGTTGCAATGAGCCTTAAGCCCCGCCCCCTCTTCCATGAAGCACCGACACAATCGAGTCATTCTTGCAACACTCTAAAAACACTTAAAATATACATCATACTTTGCAATAAACTTTAAAAAATACTGTTTCACACAACTTTACTTTTTAATGCTTCATGGGATTGTAGTTCTGTAGTCCCTCATCAAAGCCGTTAAGTTAACAGACTCGTACATTTGTTTATTGGTTTGTAAAGTTGTGATTCTTCACGTAGCTGGTTTGTTTGGTTCATGGTTTATAATGCTTTCAAATAAATACCGCTGAAAAAGTAGGCACATATCTGGGAACCCTAGCATAGAAACAATCTGCCGATCAGTATTTAATTGAAATAATTGAAATAAAATGGATACAATATTTAATATTTACTAATATTTATATATTTAAAAATACACTAAATAAACCAAATCACTAAAACTTTGATTCAAATGAAGAAAGAGCATTAATGGGAATTATAATAGTGACTGGGTTTAGAACTGGATTAAGACTATCGTGCATCAAAGAAAGAAATCAAACACACAAAAACAGACCATCACACAGAATTTAGAAACACAACAGCAGTCTATTTCTTATTTTTATGACAATTACAGACGTGAACCTTAAAGCTCTTGAAAAGTGCAACATCAAGCAGTGTGGCGTTTAGAGGTTTTCTTTTCTTCAGCGAGGTGTAAAGCCATCTGTACTTTTCAGGATTAACTCACTGTCTCTCGGGTGGGGCACTTATTTCATCTTAATCAAGTTGTTTAAATACCGTTGTGCAGTAGGCGACAGGGCAGCTCTTTTGACGCCAGGGATATTCACTGGGACGGTTCTGCTCTATAAAGTGCTTCCCCTGCTCGATTTAATGGAGGAAATCAGACTCAGCTTGAACAGAACGCAGCCCAACTTAATTCACCTAATTGTGCTCGGTCTTTTTCTCCGTGTTACACACTCGTTGTGCAGTTGTACTCATTATTTTTGCCTCCGTTTGAGTGGCTGTTTGGAGGAAACATGGCCCTGAGAAAACCACATCATAAAACACGCAGAAAAAAAAAAAGCCGTAAAATACGACTTCAGTCAACCTCTCCCTCGCCACTTTGGGTTTTTTACTGCGCTGATTTGTCTGCAAAGCAAACAAATACATCTAAAATCTAATTTCACAAGTTTATTATTTTTTTTTTACAGTCTTTAATTACCAGTTCTGCACAAATTAACATGTTGAAAGTGTTACTCGTACCCACAATGAAAGCTTTCATACAGTTTCATGAATCAAAAAAATGAAGCGATTACACTGACTCCTCAGAAGCTATACCAGACAAAACATTTTTACAATTCACACATGCTCATATCTTCGGCTCTTCAGTCCGAGTCAAACTGTTTCTGATTGAGTGACTATCGTTTCACTTCATAAGACCTTAATATATCGTCAGGAGCCACAGGTATTCATTTTGTGGGTGCTTTTTTTTAAATTACTCTAAGTGTGAAGGTAGCCATTGACTTGCATTATATGAAACACCAAGTTTTGACCAATCCACAAAAGCAAACTATACACTTCAAGACATCAGTTTACAGTGAAAAATGGCTGATGTCAGGGAACCCAAGTCCAAAATTAAGCTTTAAACAGAAATGTAACCTTTTTAAATTCATTTATAATCATGCACAAGGCTTTGCAAGGACATTAACGCTAACAAACTCTATTCCCAAGTTTCATTTAACTGATCAAATTAGGTTTTTCGAGTAGCTCCTATATACACATCAGATTCAACTCGCCTGCTCTTTCCCTGTTATGACAAAAGTTTCCCTGAAAGAGAAATCGTAAACAAGTATGAGCTAATGCTTCTCATAAAACTGAGAATGCATTAAATAAATAGAAAAAATGCCATGCGTGAAATCAAAACTTGCATAGCTGGAAGTGTTTGCATGCAAAGATGAAAACCGTTTCAACTCATTAGAATTAAATGTCTGATGCAAAGATTGCCGTAGAATCTTTTACAAGGATTTTTTTTAAAATCATAGCAAGGTCCTTGTGCTACCCTGAGAACACTGCTTCTGTTCACAATAAACCCTGGAAAACTGCAAGCTGTCCAGCTACTGTATATCTAGCCAATCCACTTTCCACCAGCAGTTTCGAATCCAAAGTCAAGGCAGAAAACAAATGAGCAAGTCAGTTGTCAAGATCATTAGCAGATAGAGAAATGATCCATGCCACTGACTTCTCTCCTGGATATCGCTTCCAGTCCTTCCGAGAGCATCCAACTCTGCACTTCTCATTGTGCAATGGAGCGAAACCCTGCGTCCGCAAGATTTCCAGGAATATTTGCATGTGACTGAATGTGTATTCATGTGTCTAAACACAAACCACTGACGTTCAGTACTCGCAGATCATTAAAAGAGCACTTGGTACATGTCATATTTATAAATGACACACTGATTCAGTTACAAATGGGAATATTTTGAGGTCTTTTGGGAGGCCTACAACTACACTCAATTGGTCTTTTTCTAGACTGAACTGTCTGACAGTATTAATAAGTGTTTCATAATCATATTCCTCAGATACTCAAATATTCCATGAAGTCTTACGATTAATGCAAGGGTTATAGAAGTGTGTAATGATTCAGTAAAGTACCTTTTAAAACAGTTGCAGGACACTTAAAGTTTACAAATCTCTCTGGATTTCCAGAGGTAACACATTTGTATTTACATCAATGCATTTGGGCAGATGCTTTTATCTTCGTGCATTGCATTTGATAAGTTCATGCATATTTTTTGGGGGAATCGAACCCATGACCTTTGCTAGTGCTTTGCTCTATGCAACAGATATAGACTAAAAATTATACTAAAAGAAAAAAAAAATTCTCATCATTTCCAAAAATCATTCAACATGCAAAAAAAAGCACAGACACATGCCTTTGTCTTCTCTCACTTTGACTTCTGTGATGCACTTTTTTATATAACCGCCCGAAAAAACAGACAGAGTGCAGCTTGTGCGAAACTGCAGCCAGGTTACGAACAAAAGCCAGTCAGAGCGAGCCCATTACACTAGCTTTGGCTTCCGTCTCATAACCAGGATTGATTTTACAGTTCTTTATTTGTTTTCAAAGCACTAAATGGCCCAGTGCCTTCATAGCTTTCAGAGTATCAACGTTTCATGACATCAATTGTGATCACCATTGCTTTTTTAGCCACTGTTTGACTTTTCTTCACCTGTCCTCGTATTTCACCTTTGACTTGCTTTTAGTTTGCAAGCTTTGGATCTTAGAGGTAATTGATGTTGAATGTTGAAAATGAACATTTAAGTGATATACTTGCCCATGCATAACTCCATGATATTAGGCATTGTACAATTCAATTGCACATTCATTCATATGCATTGCACAAATAGTGCAGATTTAATTACTACTATGTGAAACACCTCGAGGTCATGTAGTGATATTCACAGCAGACAATCTGTCCACAGTTAAAATGGTTTTATCTTATTAAAATAAACCAAAAACAAATGTCCAAACCACTGTCGTTTCCAGCTTTCTGCCAGCATTTCGTTCCCACGTCTCTCCCTGAAAATGACTGTTTTCCCACGACCATCTACTGGAAACCAAGTCGTTTGATTGCGCTGCTCTGTATCCTATAATTCAGTTTCTCTCTCTCTCTGAGACAATGATGCTGCTTTTCTCTCACCTGCTAAATTTCACACAGAAATTAAAATAACCAACTCTGGTATATTTATCTCATGCTTGGGTTACTCTCTGAGTCAACATTATTGAAGCATCAACCATTGTTTAGGTTTCGCTCCAGACGTCCACGTAAATCAGCGAAAGCGCAAGCACAAACTGCGATAGAAGTGAACGGCGTCCAAAATCAACCCCTGGATGATGATGTGCTGACAATCACGTTCAGAGTCAGGCCAAGCACTTCCCAGCATTTATAGAGACCATTACATTGTGTGATTGTTTTAGATCAAATTCCCCGGATCTCTTCAGACTGCTCTTAATTGCACAGCAGCAAAGGTGCACTTACTAAAACAAATCGTTTTCTTGGGGATGTTTTGAGACTAGATATAATTTCGCCATGCAAACTCATATTTTTTCCTCACATTATTAGGAAATGCTATTGGCAACAAAAGCAAAAACGCTCTCATTCCAGTCTTTCTTGTAATCAGCTTTCTCTTTTGCGTCTGGCAGAGCGAACCTACACTGGAACAGATAACATTACTTTTGGAGCGCCAAAATAATTTGATCTCTCTGATGTTTTTGGACCGGCTGCATACTTTTGAGGATAAATGATAACTTTTAGAAATAAATGTCAGTACTTTTAAATGTTGTTTTGGTGTATGCGCTTTCTGAAAGATGTATTTTTTTCCTATTTTACAATTACTTTGTATAGCAAACTGTACTATGACTGGAAAATACTGTAAGTTGATAAACTGTTTAATGTCTCCGACTGCACATGAAATCCAATTTAGCAATTGTAAGCATCCGTCTTTTAAAAAACAATGTATTCTAAACCATTAAATCACGAGTGACAAAAATGTAGTGTTTTGAGTGTTTACACAAGGGTCATCTAGACCCAAAAAATGTCTTTGTGCTTTAGAGTAACCTCTTCATCGAATCTGGGGATTGCTTTCTGACTAAAGCAGATATCATGAGCATTGCATTGCATTGTTCACGAGGCTGTCTGATTCTGAGAACAATAAATGTATAGAAATCTAATGTATTTGATTGAGACTCAGCTCCGTCACTCTTGCTCAGATAAATAGCTTAAAATTCGCCAATTATGCAAAATTTGTTTATTCAAAGCTAATGCCTTGAAGATGATTAAAAAGGTTGTAAGAAAGGCTTCTTCCCCGGATGTGAGTCTTGTATCGCTAGCATGGACCACGAGCATCTAGTACAACTGTGATCACAGGAAAATAAGTATTTGAAGACTAAATTAACTGATTGGAACGCATTAGTTTTTACTGTAAGCAATTTCTAAAAGGCAGGATTTTCCGCACAGCACTACGGTTAATGTCTATAATGTTTGCAACCGTTTTTTAAGGGTTAAGTTCACCCTCAAGAGCATCTACATGTAGCCCAATGCTAATGTTTTGCTTTTATTTGCATAGGTTTTTACTTACTTACTTTTAAAGTTTTTATTCAGTGGGAGAACCAGGCTTCCACAAGAATATCCCATTATCAGAACCGAATTAAAACTTGATAAAGTGACTTACGTCGTTTTGATAATGCTCCTGTTCAAATGGTATTTCTCAATGTTTTCCGAATGTTCAAAACGTTTAAATGCAAGTGTTTAAAAAACGTTTTTTTTTCTTAGTTATGTGAACATTAAAGGAACGAACCATTTTAGAATTGTGTGAACGTTACGGGGAAAGTTACTTTTCTGAATGTTTATGCAACTTAAACTTAGTAAAGCGTTTAAAAATATTTAAAGAAAAACGCACCGTGAATGATGAATATATAATGTTTTCTGTGCTTATGTTTTCAGAATATTATTAAAGAGCAGATAACTTCTGGCATTAGAAAAACTCGTAAGGATTTATTAAAGACACAGAGCGAAAAATAAGCAATTCATGCATCTGAGTTTCCCTTTCAGACGGAGTTTATGAGTTCAATCTAGTCTGCTTACTGATATCTATGCCATTATTTAATGCCCAAAAACCATTTGTGCCTGTGTTGTTAGTAGACACTGGATTCTGCTTGTTTGTGACCCTCTTGCTCATTAAGAAAATACATTGCATCTGCAATGAGTAATTTGCACATTTTAGTAGATCCCCAATGCTGAAACTATGGATTCTGCATTACAATATTGCATTACTCCATATAAAAGTAACTAATTGTGTTACTTAGTTACTTTTATGGAAAGCATGCATGCTGTTACATTGTGTTACTTTTTGTCACCTGAGCTGGGCTTGCTTATTAATTTATAACAATAAAAAAGTGGAAATAATAATCCTCAGGCTATATGATGTTCCTTTTCTCTGCACTTACTCCCAATTTCTCTCAACAGGAGAGCTTTCAGTCAATAAATGGGGAAACAGAGTAACTCGTGTTGTTTATTTGAAAAAGATATTGAGTTGAAATTTAAAAAATAATGCACCAGTTACTTGAAAAAGTCATGATATTAGATGATGCATTACCTCCAACACTGGTACCAATGCTTTTGGGAAATGCACCCAAGTTTGGTGTGTTTTCACACTGGAGGAATTGAGTCTTATTTTGAGCCAGCGCTCATCAGCACCGGCGGCTTAATCACAACCTGTTCAGATTCTGACCACACACATGCACACAAACAGGTACAGAAACCCTCGTATTGCCCACTCAGCACCTGGCAGCAGGTGTGTGTGCATCTTTGTGCTTGTGTTTGTATGTGTGTGTGTGAGGTCTGAGTGGTAGACCAGCAATTACAGCTGAAAGATGTTTACACTCTTCACCGTGTTTACCTTACTGCATCACACCCGAGATGCCCTACACGACTGAAAGACCCTCTGTGGCGTCTCTCTCTCTCTCTCTCTCTCTCTCTCTCTCTCATGCCACACCTGCTCTGACATCATAATACACACCTGAGCACGAGCACACAAACGCACAAACGCACACACACACTAATGCTGGAAACATTCCCATTACGTCATACACACACTTATCTCTACTGTCCCCAGAAGTGAATTTTATGGTTTAGAAGTTGCTTTTTTTCGATGGTATCAAATATCAAGTTTGTCTCCTAAAATTCCTTGGAAGAAATAAAAACAAACAATTGGGTCAGAGAAACAAGGGCACAGCTGTTCTGCATGAAGTCTGGTTGACTATGGAGATTGCATTAGTGTGGATCAGGGGCTCCAAATGCACTGATTGCCTTTTTGTCTAGACTCCATTGAGTGCTTTTCACAACGTGTGGACATGGAAGTATTTATGAGGCCAGGGTTTAATGGACAAAGCTCACATTATATGACCTTTTTATATTCGCGTCTACTGGCAATCCTATCCCATTCCTCTAGTCTGCTGTAACTGGGCTCAGGTTTATGGGAATCATGGGTCGCATAATCTATCTGAAGTCACTACTCTGTTGCTTTATGGCATCTCTGATCGACTCCTGCCATTCATACCTGTGCTCGCTGAGGTCAAAGGTCATGGAAGAACCTGTCAAGAACATGTGCAGATCACATTTCATCTAAAATCCAAAAGAGAAGACTAGACGTTATATTGTGCCAATGGAGTCTTTTTAAGCACCATTAAGATTTGCATTTGAATGCATTGAATGCATTTAAGCTAAAATAATAAATTGCATGAAAAAAGTTTAGTTTTTAATTATGTTATATACGTATATTCCTAATGGTTCTAAAAACAGGCTTCACTCTCTTTATGCAAGTTCTTTGAATTTATTATTAAAATGTATAATATTTTTTCTTTTGACTTTTTTCAGTGAAATATGACCCAGATATTTTTCTGTTTTTTTTTCAGGTCTTGATTCGGGTGAGATTCACCCTTCTGCAGCCCCTCTGTGCTGTGTCCATTTAAAACAGCTGAGGGGTAAATAAACCGAGCTGAACACATGCATCTGTCTGAAGCAGTCATGCATTAGTGTACTCTGCACTTTGGCTGGGAGCACACAGAGTCTAAACAAACTTAAACCAAATACTGTGTGTACTGTAAATAGTCTTTTGTGTAGTTATTTTTTCAATGCTAAAAATAGAATTCACAGATAAAATATTCATCTTTATTTTAGGGGTGAAAGAGAGCAAAATATCCAGGGGAGAACCGGAGCGTTCTGTGATTGAAACCAAACCTCACACAGAGCCAATTAGACAGAACTCCATTAAAATAAGTATGTCCTGCAAAAAAAATGCAATGCTTGCAAAGCCCTTACAGGCTTGTTCATTAGAACCAAGATCGGGTGAAAAAAATACATATTTCCAGGTGGGCCAAAGAAAACCCTTGAAGGTCCCAGCAATTATTTCACAAATGAATAAGCGCAGTGTGGAAATGGCAGCGAGTTCAAACAGAGGGACTTGGCATCAAACCACATGACGTGACATGTCAAATAAATGTCTGCAAAGTCCTCACAACGCTTGTACACCTTTGAAAAATGCATGCACTTTTCAATTAAAAAAGTCTACGCTCGTCTTTTGTGTGTGTGTGTGTGTGTGTGTGTGTGTGTGTGTGTGTGTGTGTGTGTGTGTGCCGCCACCTCCCCAATAAGGAGAGCTTAGTGTAGTACTGTGTCTTGTTCTTTTTGGCCAATGAGAGTGTAAAAGTGTCATTCGCTGTGACTGTGTGGGGCCTTATGAAGACGGAAACAGCGCCAGAGCAGAGAGAGAAAGAGAGACAGAGAGAGAGAGAGAGAGAGAGAGAGAGAGAGAGAGATATGCAATAAAAACGTGAAGGGCAACAATTGTAACAACACTTGAAAAAAAAAAGGGATCCAAAATTAGGTTTTCATGGCAATGTCTTAGAAAAACTATTTGGGGTTCTAAAAAGAACCTTTAAAATTCTTAAACATTCATAAAATAGTATTTTTTCTTTATATGAAGAACATTTTAATATTATATATAAAATATAAAAAATATTTATTTTATTTTTATTTTTTATTATACAGTAGCCTACATTTAGTCTAAATATAAATATGGATGAAGTAGACAACTAGAGATCAAAACTACATAATAATAAATTTTAGACAAAAAAAATTAAAATTTAAAATTACATTGAGGGCAAAATAAAATTAATTGCTTAAAAACATATTCATATTATTTAAAAAAAATTAAATCTAAATTAGTAATATATATATACACATATATATATTTTTTATTATTATTATTATTTATTTTTTTACATATTTGAGCAAAACCTTAATCTTAATTTTTGAAAGTGATGTTCCGTTGATGATATATAGAAATGATCATATATTCCATCAGAAGATTAATAATATCTACTTTGTCCGCACTAACATTTTTTCATCAGAATTCTGTTCTTTACACATCATGCTGTTCCAAACCTGAACACTTGAACACAACAGAAAATATTTAGAAAAATCCTCATGCTTCATTTTTGTTCTTTTGTACACACAATGGAAGCCAATGAGGTCCAATGTTAATTTTACAACTTGCGATTTAAAGCAGATCAGATCAGATCAGAAATCAGATCAACGGGGCGTTTAACATATACTGGTTTTCTTTGATCAAACAAGTTTCAATGGAGACTTCATGGCAATAGTCTCTATTGAAGGATGAAGGAGAGGCTTCTGGGAGAGTTAAACTCGGTTGGACAGTTTTACACACAGCATCATGGGTTCACTACAGTAGGCCTGTGGTTTAGTCAGTTTGGCCGCTGGAAAGTTTGGTTAACCAGGGGCGGTGTCTGCGTCCCACAGAGCTCCAGAGAGCACAGCCGTGGGCGATTAATAGCCCTCTTTGTATTTGTTAATGTAGCTTGTTAGGATTCAACCTTATATTGGTGTTGTATATACAGTGGTAAACGTGAAAGCTGTTTTTATTCAGTAATAACTGTGTTTGCGGCGGGGAAAGTAAAGACAACATTTATGCACATAGATGTCAGTTTAATCACACTTTTGACAAATATGGATTTTCTCCGTTTAAGTGAACGGGGTTGGTTTACTACATTGCGGCTATTGTCCAAAGCAGACATAGATGGAATAAAATTTGGTGTGGGATTTATATTGAAGCAATTTTCACCAGGCGTACAAGCACATAAAGAGGAGTTAAACTGGCCCAAAACAGCATTACACCACCTTTGATTTAAAAGAGAAGAATCGAGGCAGTTGGTTTGGCAATTAATTCAATTAGCAATTCTTAAAAAAAAATAAGTGCATGCTATGTTAAAAAAATGGCTCCATTAACAAAAACTTTAATATTTTATTCTATTAAAAGAATCATGAAATGGAAAATCAATATGTCTCTGATATATAAGAAGTTACTCTACAATGAAAAATACGTATACTGTGAATTTCATATTTACATTTTTTTGTGCATTTTGAAATATATTTAAAAATACATTTGACTTTGGAAGATGGTTTGGAATTTGTAGATTTCGAAATAGAATCTTAATTTTTTAAAGTTAAGTTCCATTAAGAAATCATATGAGCCTACATCACAACAGAAGAATTATTTCTACTTTGTCCAGCTTTACACAATTTAATTTTCACCAAAATTCTATAATTTACACACAGCATTGTGTTGTTCCATACCTGTATAGCTTTCTTTTGTCTCTAGAACACAAATTAAGAGATATATATATATATAAATCTCAGCGGTTTTTGTTTTTGTACATACAAAAGGAAATCAATGTTGTTTTTATTACTTGCCCAAACGCTTTCAAGATATCAGATCAAAGGGGTGATTCACATTTCAACAAAAAAATAAATAAATATATATATATATATCCAGAGAATGAGTCATTGAATCATTCATTCAAACAATTTGTTCAAAATGCTTGATTCATTCAGAACCAAAGCAAGTGATATATGAATCAATCACTGAATCTCTGACTCAAATGATTCATTCAAAAACCGATTAATTCAGGAACGAAACACAGCAGTGTTGCCCTGAGACGCAGAAATGTTCTGCTCCAGCTTTGTTTGGATCTATTTTCGTTCATAACCCAGTCAATGCTTTTGTTTGTTTTCTGCAAATTGAGAGACAAACTCGATAATGCAGCTTGGCTATCTATAAAACAACAATTAAGATATTATCACAGGTGATACTGCACACCCCCAAGGGTAATTACGTCTAAGTGTCACATAGATGCTATAAACTTTACTGTGTCTTATTGAAAACAGTTTAGCTGCTCGGGAAAGGTTTGTGTGCATCTTTGAATTAAAATGTGTGTTGACACCCTATAATGATAAAAATCCACCCAGTAAATCATTTCCCCTTTCGCAAATCAAGCTGATCTCAGATGCCTGTATTTGTGATGTCACTCAGTAAGGCCCCTCCCACGATAGTTTGATTGACAGTAGCGTTTCAGCACAGACGAGGGAGCTGTCATCAGTCCAACATTGTTTCACCGCCGGAGCAGTGAATTGAATCCTAAGTGATTGAGGTGTTCTGTTGTTGAATGTAATAATGAACACAGCAGTCGTCTTTACTCCGGACATCGGAGCCAATTAAGACACATTTTCTGAAGGGAATGTGTCCCCGATTTATATAAATTTGTCTATGTTTGCGTGAATCATTCGTGATCCAGCTTCACCAACAGAAGAAGTAAGTATATAAGGTTTTTAAAAAAAATTTATGAATCTTTACAAATGGCCTTTCCTAATGTGCTAAGTTTCACGACGAATGCGGCTAAAGTAAATAGTTCCTCAGAGAGAGTGGCTCGGGGGCAGAGTCAGCAGAGCTCATTAACATTTAAAGGAAAATGCTACAGAACGGCTTGCTCTGAAAATATCTCTTTTTGATGGGGCATAAAAGGTTTTTTAACACCACCTTTGAGAATTTTTAACCAAACTATGTCACAGACTTTTCCTTAAGAGCCTAAAGAATAATATCAACTTGAGGAAAACGGGCATCCGATGACCTCTTTAAAGGTGCACTTCATCGATGTATTAGAACTGTTAGTGACAAATACTAGTAGAAATACTCACATTAAATGGCTAAGGTGTTGTTGTATGTGATCCAACTGCACAAACCACTAACAACTAGAGTAAATTTGTTGGTTTTGAATCTAAAAATATCCATTTTCTGTGTGGTATGAGACAGAGGGAGGAAAAAGACCACCATCAAGTGCACCTTTCACTGGGTGCAGTGAGAAAGACCTGGAGTAAATGCCAGCAAATGCACGAGGAACGCGAACGAGTGAACGAGAAGATCAGTTTCTGTGCGTTTGAGAGCCCGGGAAGGTCTCCTAATGAGAGCCGCAGGTTCAGTTCATGATGTGACTTTGGTTTTCAGAGCCTTCTCCTGTATCCCAGCATCCCTTGAGGGGTCAGTGTTTTCCTAGCAGTCGCTGACCCGGCTAGTTTTGTTCTTATTTGGGTTTGTGTTGTCATTCAAGTCAAAAGCAGACTGGATGTCGTTGGCTTTCTTTGGCCATGTTGCAGAAAAACTTCTACAGCTCAGAAGCCAAGAGGTCATATAAACCTTGATGCACTCAACCACTCACTCACTCAGCTTATTTAATTAGCTAAACGGCCTTTCCATATGGAAGAACTTTAATTGCTGTGCCACTGATGAAGCGTTTCCCCAACAGTTAAGAAACGGTTACCACCACAGAGCTTTATTCTTCTTTACACCGCAATAAGACTGATGAGATCGACTGGATTGGCATAAACTAGCACATTTTACCTTGTATGCGATTCGAAATTGTCTTCAAATGATGACTTTCTCCACAGATAAACAACAGGGAGTCATCTTTTTCATCTCTATCATTAATTCTTACACCTGAGCATCCATGAGCAAAGATTTCCAGCTTGTCTTCTTGGTTCAGCCGAGCAATTGCCTTTGAGATAAATGGATAACTCTCCATCATAGACCTCAGCAAGGCAAATCTGCTTTTGCTCTATTCTTTAAGTGCACTTTAATGTGAACATGTGATGGCATGATTATTTTACCCTCTGGAAGCAGTTCATTGAAAACATTAAGAGCACTTCTAACGGCGCAATGTCTTTACCAGCAGGTTAATATGAAAAGGTGTATGTGTGTAGTTGTTGAAATGCCACATTACTGTCTGCTGAATCATAGAAGACAGGCCAAGGAAATAAATCCATTCAGCAATGCGAGCGAAATATATGCACGCCCCCCTCCACGGCTCTCTGTCTGTATATATTTGATTCAGTGTGCTTTCGCAGTCTGTGTGGTCACTGTAAAACTTTGCTACCACGACTAACGTTTAGATCTGCTTTCATACAGTCTCCTGAAAACTGTGTAGCTGTTCAGTGTTTGTGCTTCGGTGTTTTTCTGTGTTTGTGTTCAGCCTGAAAAATGAAAGACTGTGCAAATGCCTTACATGGTAAAACTGCCTTTAAGACACTGGGGAACTTTTCAACTTTTCAATTCAGGGGTACAGTACCACAATACCTTCTTTACCCCCGAAGGATTCATAAGAGTACCTCAGAGTAGTAATTTGCAGCAATGCACAAGTAACGCGTTACAATTTTGCGTTACTCCATAAAAAGTAACTAATTGCGTTAGCTACTTTTTATGGAATGCAATGCATCACGTTACTTTTTTGTTACTTTTTGACCCCTGAGCTTGGCTTACTTGTGTCACTTATTTGAAAAAGTAACTCTGTTTTACATATAAAAGTTACTTTATTAGTTACTTGAAACAACTAATCTGATTACGTAACTTGCGTTACTTGTAATGTTTTAAACCCAACACTGGTGATGTGTACTCATGAACACTTTAGGGGTTAAGATGGTAAGGTGTCCCTTTGAGGGTAGTGTCAAGCTGTTGAACCCCTAAAGGTACAATTGAAAGTGTACCTTGTTTCCAAACTGAAGTTTTGGTGGAAACCTCGACACTTTAAAGTCCAGCGGTCAGCAGCCGTTTGGCTAGTCCAGAAGAGAAGCCCTTTCTACTTTCAATGGACAATTGATTTTTGTTTTTGAACGTTAAATCCATTTGACAGCCAGATATTAGTTTCCCTGATGTTTTCCTACTGTAAACATCAGCCTGAGTCAGCCATCGCATTCGTTTTTCAGGGGAGGATATGATTTACAAAACTGCAATTTTTTGGGGGACATTTCTTGATTTTGTTTTGGAAAAACATTCCATCTAATATAATTTTACAAAGGATTATGGTATATCTATCAAGCCACTAGATGCAGTAGCACGTTGGACATGCACAAGGCGTATTTGAAAGAAAAATGCATGCAGCTGCAGTGGCTTCAAGAACAGCTGATTTGCCTTAATGAAGCCGCCGAGATCAGTGTTACAGCATGCACAATGAAAGAAATGCCTGACAAAAGAATTAAAAGAGAGAGTCTAAAGTGCTTGAAGATCCACCTGTGAGATCTTTCAGTTTGAGGAGGCAGTCTCAAGTACTGTTTTAATGACTATACCATCCTCTGTGCGGTGAAAGAGATCCTCGGCTGCAGCTACACGCTTCCTTGTTGTGACTCTTTGCGGCTGTAAATTGTTTTAAAACGTCTTTGTGGAGAGTGAAGGAATTCAGGGAGTGGGCAGGGAGTCTTTTTCTAAAAGGTAAGCGCCTAACAAAAATCACATGAAGAATATCTGATCTTTCATGCACATCCATAAACCGAAAAAAAGAGAGATTTTTTATGCATCCTTCAGGTACAGCATGCATATTTTTTAAAGTGCACTAAAACTTAACCTCTTCACCATGGAGGACAAATCCAGATGAGTTGCTCTCTCTTATACTCCAACACTGCAGCTTTCATCTACACTTTCCAAAAAAAACGCCCCTCTAGAATGTCCTGACATATTCTACGCTTGCCCGTCCAACAGTGTTTGTGTGTGTGTGCGTAAATATTTGGTATTCTCTCTTGACTTCTCAAGAGCTGTCTGACATTTTCAACTCTTTTCTCTCCAAATAGCATAATGAGAATTTACTGCATCCTGTTAGTACTAATCTCGTAATCCTTTCCTCTCAATTTCTAGAGCAGCGGGCGGCCAAAACTTCTCCTGGTTTCAATGGGGCTCCCATGCTCCTTGTCCCCTGGCTTTACCGATTTAAGATCGTGTTTCTCAGAAATGAGACTTGCACACTGATGCCTTTTCTTAAGTTCGAGTGACCAACCACCCTTCTTAATAACCCATTGCAAATGGGTTATCATATTGCTACTGTATGTTCTTACGGGATTTGTAAAGACACTTAAGTTCAATACATTATTTCCTGAAAAATGTTGAGTTGTGTGAAATAGACTTCTCCATCAAAAATGCCTTACAGAACATTTTACAGTTCGTTAAGTCAGTGAGCAGAGGCCAATAAAAGAGAAGAGGTTGCATTACGATACTACAAAAACACATCTGTTGTCACATTGCACAAATACAACTCGTTTTCCTCTCATTCTTTAATGTAAAAGTACAAATCTATAAAGAGGCCATTATGAATCTTGACGTCAACGCAATTCATTGAGTATTTGCTGCTAGCATGTTCTTAGAGGCATTAGAAAACTAAACTGAAAAGCACTCTATCAAACTGCCATTTTCAGACGGCAAATGTCTCAAATTTGTATGATTCACTTGGAGATTTTACAGGCGTTATTTGAGCTGGCGCAGATGAAGATGAACTCCAGTCTGCATTGAAACCACTTTCCCTGTTTTCTTTTTCTTTTCTTCCCAGAACAGAGACAAGCTAAAAATAAGCCTGGGATTTAAAGAGTGCGGCTTTTTTAATGGCAGCATGTAAAATGTGCTGTGTGTTAACAGCCCCACCGAGGCCAACCAGAAGACAGCCCCGAAACAAATTGAGACAACAAATAAAAGAACGGGCTTGTTCTAGAGCAGCTTTATAGTGTTGTACCCCTCTCTACTGTGTGACGTCCACATTAACCATGACGAGACACTTACTGACATCACGGCTATTCATTTACAGTTTTGGGAACTGAGTAACATGAGTTATGTAATCAGATTTCTTTTTTGCAGGAAACTAAGTAATGCATTAATTTATAAAAAGTAACTCAATGCAAGCATTAGTTTTTAAATGCAATTTAAACACAATAGTTCCTCTTCGAGTCCCAAATGCATGTTAGCTTTGGAGACTGATGCCTGTTCCTGTGTTACGTCACAAAACACGTCGTTTTTTTTCTTCTGATGTTTAAATGCATGTAAAAAAACATCACATGATGTATAAAGTATAAAATCCAGTGACCCAAATACACACAGTGTGTTTTTTTCCTTAGACTAAAAGCATGCATAACAACGTTGGCCCTAGTGTAAATATAGAAGGAAAAGAAATGTTTATGGCCTCTGTGGCTTTGTTCTGATGATATGATTGTGAATGGTGCCTGTTTTCTTGATTCATACTGTAAATACTCCCACGCTTATGCTACTGAGCGGAGATGCACTGTTTCGATGATGCAAGCTACTTTCTCTCACTTTCTTTCTTATTGTGTGTTTGTGTGTGTGTGTGTGTCTTTACTGAAAGGGCTTAGCTCTGGTGTTTCACCAGCAAGCAAAGGGACTCTTTAGTGGTCACTGGTTAAGCTGGCCAGCATAATATGTTTTTCATTCAAGATTTCTTTCTTTTTATAGTTTACAACACTGACGTCAAAGGCATATTTTAATGTGGTCTAGTTTCTAAGCTCGATCGTACGACCAGCTCAGTGTTGGAGAGTCACTAAAAGTAGCATTGTTACTAAATTCACCCCAAAATGAGCACTGTGTCATCATTTACTCACCCCCATGACGGGCCAAACACGTATGACTATTACTAAATACACATATTAACATAATTTATATTTTTTTATTAAAATTTTTCATTTCTTATGAAATTTAATTAAATTATATGTTCAATAATATATAGTGTCACTCAAATAAACTTCTCTGTTACTATAAGTAAATTGCACGATCTGATATTTACATAAATGATGTGTATGGAAGAACGTTTCTGCAACCGAATAAAAAATGTAATCGTTTTATCTCACAGTTTAGCCTTTGTTTCTTACGATTGCATGTTTATATCTCACAAATCTGAATTAAATTGTGTTATAAAGTCACAATTGTGAGACATAAACTTGCAATTCTCAGGGGGGAAAACTCTGAATAGTGAAGAGTTGATATCTTTAAATTCTGACTTTAGTTTATATCACACAACTTTGACTTTTTAAGTTGCAATTTCGAGCTTCTATCATGCAGTTCTGATTTTATAACATGCAATTGTGAGTTTAAGACACACTATTCTGAGAAAAAAAGAACTATGAGATAAAAAGTTGCAATTACCATTTACATTTCTAATCGCAGAATATGAGTGTCAAAAATGTACTGCAAAGCTGAAAGCTATGTTTAATAAACAAACACACATGCAAACTGTTTATAAGCATATGTGCAGCTTTTTGTGGAGTTCTGCAAGCTGATATAATTGATGCAACCGCATGATTAACATGCTATCATAAAATGCAAAGGTTCCTAGAGTTCCCACCTGGATTTGTGTGAAAGCTTTGTCATTTTGTCTCTTGCTGCTGTGTATTTCCTGTAGAACAGCATGGAGAAGCTGTTAATGGTGCTTGTAAAGAGCATCAATGCTTTAGAAGTGCCGTCTGATGCGGAAATTATGTGAAGGAGAGATGAGGAATGTTTGGAAAGTTCAAGGCCCAGCAGGCATCCTGTAGAAACGCTAACAATCAGCGCATCGCTAAGACCTACAAATTACACAGGACGATGCACTATAGTGCTACCTGGGATTCCTGTCTGTGAGGAGGTGCATTAATAATGTCTCCAGCATGGACACAAGCTCCACACTCTGCTGAATCCTCAGATCTTTCATCCATCTGTTTATCGTCCCTGATTCTGAAAGCAGAATTTAATGCAAAGCAGAACGTAAAGGGAAGGGTTGTATGGTCAGTAGCTAATGACTGCACACACATTTTTGTTTGTCCTGGTGTTCTTCCAGAGAATGTTTAAAGTCAGGGAATGTTGAAGGATGATGTCATGTGTGATTATGAATGTGGAAATTGTCAACACGCTTAATAAAAAAAGCCTTTCCTAGGGAAGTAAGTGGAGTATGTATCAGTCAGTGCTGGGGAAAGTTACTTTTAAAAGTAATGCATTACAATATTGCATTTAAATATATATATATATATATTTTTTATAAATATATATAAATATATATATATATATATATATATATATATATATATATTTTATTATTTATTTATTTATATTTTTGCATATATATATATATATATATATATATATATATATATATATATATATATATATATATATATATATATATATATTGCATTACTTAGTTACATTTTATTTAGTTGTCACCAGAGCTGGGTTTCCTTTTTTATTTTATTTATATATATATATATATATATATATTTTTTTTTACACTAAAAATTCTATTGTAACATGCAACAATGTAACATGCGTTGCTTCTTTAAAAAGATACTTTGATATTTTCCCGTAATGCATACTGTACTAGTTACTTTGGAAGACGGTATCTGATTATGTAACTCGTGTTACTTCTAATGCATTAAGTGATACGATCCGAACCAAAGACCAACTTAAGCTTGTTTTAATGCAAACACATCAGTGTTTTTCTCCGTGAGCTCTCCGTGCGGTAGGCTTAAGTTTCTCAAACCTTGCAAAAGAAGATGCCTCATGGAGCAAAGAAAAACACCCACAGACTTAACACCCTAAATCTGAAGCCTTCATCGGTTAAAGTGTAAACCTGAGCTCAAGCGCTGAGACACATACTACATGCACAAGCTGAAAAGTGCTTTGTTATTTCTTTAGCTCCCTCATAAAGGCCACCGACCGACTTTAACAGCTCACGTTATTGAAAGCACACATCTTGCCTGTACATGTGGGACGCTTGTTTACACAAACACACCGGAGAGAGAGAGACGGTTTGGATTGGATTAACATTAATGACCCCGTCTGTGGTGTAGAAGGCTAGACGAGCGCTCAGCACACGCGTGTTCATGGTGTGTGTGTGTGTGGATGTGCAGGCCGTAAGACTGTGGTCAGGCTGTGGTCGGTCGGGGAACTCCAGAGCAGAGTGTTGTCACTGATGGAGAAGACCGTTCTCTCTTTATCTCTGTAAGCGTGGGTTGAGTTGTGTCTGTGGTTATTAGTCAGTCATCCTACAGGAATCCTGCTGAGCCGTACCACCCTGAAGCTTCATTTTACTCATCTAACCCATGTCCTTAACTCCAGCGTCTCCACCAGTGTCAATACGCACAGCAATCGGTGACTCAAGATGCTGTTTTCTGTTCCTCTGTCTAAATGTGGTGATTTTACCAGAAAACACATTCTAGACCACACAGAAAGCTTTCTGAACAAATATGTGCATGTTAGATTATGCATGCTGCTTCCACCTCTGGGTCTAAAGAGACACATTTTACTGCTTTTGTCTTTTGCTGCAACTCCCAAAATTCTCTGATGGATAATTCATGACATTCACGTGATGGCTTTCCCGTAACATTTTGGGCTGGTGTCAGAGTCAGCTCAAGTGTCCTCGAGCTCAACTTTATTGGCTGATTAAGTGTGTGATTTATGATTTTATCAAACAGAGACAGAACAATGAACCACATGTTCCTTGCCTGAAAGTTACTGTAATAATAGTATACTACTTGCAGTGCAGTGTATAATGTATCCAATCTAGGGCCGGGACTTTAACGCGTTAATTGCGATTAATTAATTAAGTTTAATTAAGATTAATTAGTTACAGAAAAAAATGTTTTAATAACGTATTTTTGCACCGCGGAACGTTTCTCACTGGATGAGTTTCGACGGACCGATTATACTGAAGCACCAACTAGCGTTCGCATATCACCGCAGCACATCGAGCCTCAGGTATCATCTCAACGCAAAACATATAGCAGCTAGCGTGGACTTTACACTTTATGTTGAACTATGTATTATTTTGTTGGTGCAACAGTTTATGTTGAACTCTTTATTGTTTTGCCCAAGGTTATTGAGAGTTGAACTTATATGTTATGGCCTCTGAAGCAACAGAGAGATGTTTTCTAATAGTCAGTGTTTCCAATGTTCTGAATGTAATTGACAGTATTGTGTTTTACTTAAAAAACACTTTTCAGAAGGTTTCAGCACCTATAAGCTTCCTGAATTTCTGAAATGTACTATTTCTAAATTGTTTCTAAATATGCTATTGCTACACTTCATGGCAAAGATTGCACTGGTCTGCTAGACTTGGTTGAACAAAAATAAACAATATTTTGTTGCTTAAGCTTATGTATTCAGTCATTATTCAATGGTATACTATAAATCCATGTGAAAAAAAATGACTTCGCACTGTTCTCAGATCAAATATTTATATGCGATTAAAATGCGATTAATTTCGATTCATTAATTACAAAGCCTCTAATTAATTAGATTAATTATTTTCATCGAGTCCCGGCCCTAATCAAATCATACTTTTTATTTTTTTACAAATTATGTGGAGCTGTACATAATGTGCAACGGAAATATTCAAACGCATTTAGTTACTTTTTTATAGAGTAACGCAACATTGTAAAGCATTACTTTTAAGCGCTGTTCACCCTTATGTTGCTCCAAACCGACATGAATGCATTTTGGAGTGTGTTTTAGGCGTTTTTGCTAACGCAATGAAAGTCAAAAATACAACCGAGACATTTGATTTTACAACACCATCTTAATGAGTAAAGATGCCAGAAGTTTAATTTCGATATCAATATCTAAAGGCATAGTGCACTGTGGGACACAGTACCCAGCGAAGTTTTAGTTTTAGTATTTTATGCATAAAGAAAATTAGCATTCTATGCTCAATATCTATATTTTATATAACGCATGAATAATATAGTGTTTAGTTTTTTCATTACCATCTGTATTGACGACTCCGGTGGCATTAAATGCAGAATTTCTATGTGTTTTGAGTGAGGCCTGTGATTAATTATTTTCAAATAACAGCTTAATTGTCAAGAGATTTCTTTAGTTGTGTTGCAGTTGCTATGGTTGTGCACTTTATATTTGATTTTAAGTGGAAATGACTGCCACAGAACTGCTGAAAAGGCCACAAGTCTTACTGCCTTTGGCTCGGTTCCTCCAATTCTCATTTTAAGGGAGGTCTCTCTCTCTCTCTCTCTCACACACACACACACACACACACACAGACTCCCCGTCGTGTTCTACCTAGTGCATTGGCTGCCAATTATTCGTGTTTTCCTTAATTCTAAGTGCAGTAATTGCCAATTACTAGTGGGTTCGAACATAAGGGTCCCAGGTGGGTGATGGCGGCAGTCACCGGGACCCTCGTCTCAGAAGTATAAGGTTTTATTTTTGGCGAAGCGAAGAGCAGGACAAATGAACAAGTGTCTCAATGTCTGCGCTCCCTCTCCTCCGGCTCGTTGTGTAATATATCTTGCTAGTGATTATTAAGGCCAATAGTTAAGGGAGGCAGACAGAAGTAGAGCCAAATCCAGGTCACTGGGGAACCAGACCGAGGCGCCTTAATAGATTATAGAACAGCTATGCCACACACATCCATGCACACAACAGAGGATACCATGAGAGGAACACACCTGGTGCACAGGTGAACATAATCAATGCAATATGGGTCCGTTTGTCTCGATCTACTCCTTATATTTCAGTAGCATGCACACCATTTCTAGGGCTGTCACATATAGTCAAAATAATTCCAGTGCACTAGAATTTCCTAGAATGCACCATAAAAATATGCACACTATATTCACTAACTGGAATGCCATTGGCTAGTTAAATATCAGAAGTTGTATGAGTTGACATCACCAAACAATTCAATCTGTAGCTACATCACGTCTTCTTAAACCACCAATTGAGTTAAAGTATGTCGAAAAAAAGCCTTCTTCCACTACACTTTTAGAAGTCCAGGGATCTTCGTACACCCACCGTCATGTCTTTCCAGCTGCATAAAGGTTCTCAACGCATCTCTGCGAACTTCCTCGGTCTATTTCAGGAGAGTCGTTCTAAAAGAGCACACAGACGTGTTTTCCAAATATAGTTCTGAGTTTAAGAGAGCCATGAGTCTAAGTGATTCCCTTCGTGCTATATTTATAACCCATGGCCAAGCCATAAGTCTTATTTCCTGACACTGAGGCATGTTATGACCTCTGTCATTTTGGTCTGCGGTGTGGAGCGTGTGGGCAGCTTTCCCCGCTCCTGCCCCGTCACTCATCGTTTCCAGCTGGGTGACATACTGAGGGACACTTTACACGGCTCACTGTGAACCCCACAAAAAACGAAATGCCGTCAATTTGTTAAAATACCAAAGATGGAGATTTGAATATGGATTCAAACAGCTATGCCACCCACAATCACGTTCTCTGTATTTGTCCTGTATGTCAACAACCGACAGAAACATCTGACAAAAGTTGATGCTTAAAACGTAAAGGTCTGAGTTACGAAAGAGCAACCTCTGAGCGTTTCCTCTGGGAAGGGCTAATGTGAAGTGCGAAATTTTGTAATAAGAGCCAAAATCAGCGTTACAAGTAACGGAAGTTACGCAATCAGAATGCTTTTTCAACTAACTAGTAACATAATGCATTACTTTTTCAAGTTGCTACAGTTTTTTATGGCAGCACAGGTTTGCATGAGCTGCGCCCTCTACTGTACAGATATTTACATTTCCTTTAGCATGACGCGTTTTTATTTTACAGAAACGCAATGTTACTTTTTTTTTTTTGGTGATTGACACAATATGCATTACTTTTAAAAGCAATTTTCTGGCCAAATTATGATACATTTTTATGCACTAATTAAATTCGTTCTCATTTTAAGTTGAAGGTCTCTCACTTTATGGGGTCACTGGCTCAGGACTTTAGATTGGGGTTTCTCTTGAAACGATTCTGCAGAGGTGGTGTTAATGCGCCATGCATGTCTGACTCCTGATTTGTTCATTAATCAAACTGCTTTTTCCCCTTCGGTTATGGATGGGAATATCATGGCTGTTCCACTCTGATCTCAGCCACTTTTCTCAAATATTTGGCATAGCGCTTTTCTTTCCCGAGCATGATTATATTTGAACACACGCGGTTGTTGGACAGTCTTTAAAACCGCAGAAAGATGAGTGTCAGACCTCCACGGTGCCACTGGATTCATCTCCCCTAAACATTTCTGCATTTTTTCCAATATTGATTTGTCCTGTAACCTACAATGGCATGGTATGGTGTATAAAATCATCAAAAAATGGTTGTCAGTCATTCTCATTATTCATCAAGGCCGATGACGAGGTGTAAAGCAGCTCATCTGAACTAAGCTAGTGGTTTCCATCAATCAAATAAACACGTCTCATGGTTGAGCAGGTTTACGAGCTCTGTGCACATCCGGGCAATGATTCATTTTCACTTTTTTAGTAAGGTGAAGATTACACACAGCGACTTAACACAGCATTAATCTTTTCGGCATGTACGCTTGATGATTTTGTGACTTCACGCACATACGCCGTTGGACCGAACGCGGTCTTTGCGAAGGAAACGGTTGTGTGACAAGGTGACCACAAATGATTTATTAAAAATTAGGAAGCTTTATTAATCTTCGGTTAAGGTGCAAGACAACTTACAGCTTCTGATATTAGCGTGCTTGGTAGAATCAGGTCGTTTATCATTGCATACGACTGTACAATATGTTAACACAAAGCTTTGCAATGTCTCAACATTCACTTGCGGTTTTCCATGTGCTAAATACTTCGGTTGACTATTTTGGGTGCTTTTTAGAGCTATGCATTTCCTTTTGTCTTCCAGGGAAGAACGCTAGTTTAATCTTTTAAAACCCTACCAGGATAACCTGCAGCCAAATGTGGTTGAGTATAATGGAAACTTTGTACGACAAGTGGTAATAACATGTGTAATTTGCACACAGCTGCAGAAAGCTGAGTGATCACTAATGTTATGCATCATATAACAGATTCTCAAACGAAATAAACCACTTGCTTGAATGCATACTTGGACTATATCTGGAAACAGGTTTAAACAACACGTAAGGCAGCAGCTAAACCGCACCATTTAATTAAAGAATATCCCCGGGCTGTAGCGTCTGTGTCGGAGCACACACACACACACACACACTCTGACAGCTTGGCGCACACAAACAGCACTAAATATTTACAAGAGGAAATGGCTGCGACATGCAGACTCAGAGTTTGGGTCCTGTGTGGTCCGCATCCATTCTGAGACTCCATCAACACAACTGATCCAGAGTCAGTGGGGTTTCACTGGAGCCAATCAGAGTCCTGATCAGGGACGACCATTCATCTCCAGTTCGGACAACAGCCATCATCTTATACTTAAAATCTGAGGTCACGTGTCGTCTCATAAACCACTTTAAAAAACACACATAGCTAATTAATTAACAACGTTCCCAGTCCCAGTCAAAAACAAATATTTAAAACTTACATCAGCGTTTTGTTTTTCCACAGCAGGTGTTTCCTTTCATTTCCAGCCTAAACAGAGACCCGACTTTGAGAGTAAAATTACTTAACAATTTACTTAATTTACAAGTAGCGTTATAATTAAACCGTGACCTAATTAATGTTTGGATTGAAAAGTCGATGTGGTTTTTTTCTTCCCTTGTTTCTCGAAGTTGTTTATTTTTCATGACGACGAATTGCATGGTGTTTCACCTGCCAAAGAGACTTCTGGGAAACCACGACCCCCCAGGGAGACCCGGATTATTACTTTAGATTGGGCATGACTTAAAATAACCCATGATTGATTAAGAGCTTTAATTAAATTTTCCGCACCTGAACAAAAGTGTATGTCAGTCCATATATGATAGCCATCTCCGAACACTGCCCTCTTATGGATGGGGTTTGCAAATGCACACAGACTTTCTGGATTCTGCATGGCCGCATTTCCTGGATTACAGCACACACAGAGTAATTAAACAAACCCTGTCTTCAAAACAGACTCGCTTCTGCGTACTCCTTGTTTTTTCCCCTCTCTTTTCTCTTTCCTTCATTTTTTCCTTTCCTTGAAAACAGGAAGT
This sequence comes from Carassius auratus, assembly GCF_003368295.1. NCBI lineage: Eukaryota > Metazoa > Chordata > Actinopteri > Cypriniformes > Cyprinidae > Carassius > Carassius auratus. The sequence continues at coordinate 6,180,076 of NC_039271.1, read as the reverse complement.
TTCTCGAAATTATGTGAGAAAGCAATGTTTCGGTACAAACATTCACTGCACGTTTTTCTAATGATTTACTTTGCTCTAAATACGATTGAAGATCCACTTTGTCTCCTGTGGTGCGATTTACAGTACATTAATGTACTTACAAAAACAGCATGTTAATGGCTGAATGATGAGCATGATCAATTTTTCACTCCACTTTGCAATTAATTGACGGACATGTAAACATCTGAAACTTTAGTTACATCTAAAATGGCTTATACATCAATAGACTTGTATGCAGTGTTGGGGAAAGTTACTTTTAAAAGTGATACATTGTAACATTGTGTCACTATTGCCTTTGGTCAAATCTTGGCTTTTTGTGTGCGTCAGTAATTGGATTGTGGACGGTCTAACGCTCACACTGGTTTATCTTTTGCGTCCTGTACTGTGTTATGAATGGTTAGGCTTGAGAAACACTTTGCTTTTTTAGTCCCTGCTTCCAGTAGGATTTGTTAATCTCCGGATTTAAGGTACAGGCTGAATATCCTGAAGTGGTCAAAAGTGAGAGCTGTAGAGTGTGTGTGTGTGTGTGTGTGTGTGTCAGTGGCCATCCATGCAGTATGATTAAAACAGGAAACATAAAGCCCAGACCCACGGCAGGTAAGAGCCCTGAGTGATTATGTGGCTCTAACTTGTGCAAATATTTACAGCCTGATTATTTTGGGTCTGCCATGCAGGGATTTTTTCTGAGACTGCACAAACACTGGAGACCCGGCGTCTGAACAAGCTGTCTGTCTAGTCATGACAGGACACCCATAACCCAGACGTTCAGAGCACTCAACCTGACCACACACACAAATACACCCACATGCAGGTCTGTTCCTATGCACACTGATTGAATTTGGACCAAGATACACGTACATGAACGTCACCGATTTACAAGCTGATAACTTAAAGTAGGTCGACATAAAATGTAAAGTTTGGCATCGTTTATTCATGTCTTCATGTTGTTCCAAACCTATTTAATTTTCTTCTGTGCATCACTAAAGATGTTACGCAAAACACAAAGAAATGTTGTTTGATGCATCTGATGCATTATAATCATTTGATGCTCAAAAAGGTGCAACCAAATGAACGCAATCATCCCTAAACAGTAATCAGTGAGAACTCTTAATATTTTGTCTTGTGGGAAATATGTTATATAAAATGTACCTTGAATGCTTGAATGATAAAAGTATCTGCTAAATGCATAAATGTAAATAGTCTTGCCCAAGAGGCTATTGAAGCATTTCGAACAATTAGTTTCCAAGACAACACCTGAAAACATAAACAAGTTTCAAAGTGCAAGTATTTAAAAATTACACCATTATGATCTCCATGCAAACAGTGCATTCTTTCGCCATATTGATTGTTTGTATTGGCATGCATTATACAAAATTATTTTCGTGGACCCATGATCGTTTTTAGTACACTGATGTCATGTAAACAAGATCTTTTGTCTCCAATATTATATGTATATATAATTCTCCAAGGTTTTTATTCACTAAGGAGTATGCAAACCTATGCATTCAACTGTTAATAATCTAATTGAGAACAATAGCATCCGACAGACGTCAGTATAATCTTCCCCAAAGCAGGGGTGCGTTTCCCAAAAGCATAGTTGCTAACCTGTTGGTTGGCAATGGGAAATTGTATTGCAACAAACAAAGTTGCTAACTTAGTAGCAACTATGCTCTTGGGAAATGCACCCCAGATCAGGAAATGACATGCATGAGATAAACAAACACCTACTACTATAAAACACTCTAGTCACTTTCAAATGAGTGCAAACGATTCCCTTTAAAATGTTTCTTTTTAAAAAGTGCAATAACAAAAGATTTAGCTCAAGACAAAAGTGGTATGAATGTTGAAAATGTCAGTATATTTTGAGTTTAAGAACTGTCTTAACTTGCGCTCTCTAGGGTTCAGAGAGACTTAGTCTTACGTGTGACCCAGCGTTTTGTGCAATCGCTCCTAAAGTGATGTCATGGTCACTCCACCCACCCGTGTTACTCAGCAGTGATGCACTTCCTGTTTCTAATTGACTCGCTCGCTCCAACAGGGCTCTTCCGAATCAGGTCTAAAGAATAGGATACTGTGCCAATTTTTCCGAAGCGGCTAACATTGACGTGGCCCACACAGCCACTAGTGTTAATCATAGATGAACCCCCCAGACGTTCTGGCTCTCCCCGCGCTCGGCTGCCTCCTGCACCTTCTGCATTCGGACCACATGGCCCAACACAATCAGGCCTCTGTTAGAAAGGGTAATTATTTGGAAAATGACTGGCAACACACCTTAGCTTCTCCTGACAGCTCCATTAAATCTGACATGGCTTTGCTGTTCGGAGTTTCCTTCACGCTGTACCAGGACAAGCTATGTAGATCAACAGAGACACGACACATAGTGAAGATCGCGAAGCCTCGCTATAACTGGCCGCTGAGGAGCGTTGGTGGGTGGTTTCGGCAGTCAACCCGGTCGCTAATTCATTACATAACTGCAAAATGAAGAGAAAGGCTGAAGGAAATTGAGATTTATTTCAGCGGTGAAACTGGTTGTGTGTTTTGGACCGCACTGCTGTTGTCTAAACATGTCGGGTGTGTGTTGGTCAGAGGGGAGGTGAACAGCAGGCCTTTGTGGCTCGGCCCGAAGCTAAGTGTGTTTGGGCTTGTGGTTTTGGGGAGGCCTATGTCTGAGATCGGACATCTGACTGTAGATGGTTTAACAATGGACCCGGAAATAGCCACGGAGCCCGTCCCTCTTGTTCTACACCATTTATGCATTTAGCTGATGCTTTTATCCAAAGTGACTTACATTGCATTCAATGTAAATTTAATCAGTTCTCGGTTGGGAATCGAACCTATGACCTTTGCATTGCTAGTGCACTGAACATCTAGCTTTTATCAAATAAATCGGAGGCCGGTTAGCACAACAAATTAAATGGGTCCCAAGTAAACGTCTAAAGTCAATCTAAAGTGACTTTTCATTCATTTATAAGGGATCCTTGTCTTGGAGCAACCTGGTTTTAAATGCCTTACTCTAAAGCACGTCACAAAGCCATGCACAGAACAAAACAGCAACTTGTTTTATGTCAATAACGTGAGTGTTTTAATTATTATTTATATATATCAGGACCTGATTGAAGAAAGTAGGCATTTCAACATAATGACTTGGCAAATGAAAAGCCATTGGAGTTCTTTGAACAAATTCATTGGCATTTCTTCATGAATGTTGCAAATATATAATGTATGTTCTTTTTAACTGTTACTGACTATGTGTTATTACATGTTTATTACAGTAATATCTTACTGTACACCTAAAATAATCTGGCCAAACTGTGTTGTTTTATATGTTTTAGAGAGCAATAGTAATTTATTCATTTGTAACGAGTACTCATTAGAGTTAGTGAGAGAGTTCAGACCTTTATTTTGAAATAGTGATTAAAATCGGGAAAACATCTGGTAAAGCTCTACTCATTTTCATGCAAAGAGTTAAAAAAATTATTATTATTTTTTTTTTCAGAAGAAAATGTCCTGCAAACACTTTGATTGTAAAGAAAAAATTAATAAAGAAAAAAAAACAAATTCAATGGTTCTCGCCAGACGTCTTTTATGTGTTTGTTAGAGGTTGAGTTAAAAATAAAATACTGTCATACTTCCATTTTGTGGATTTTAATTTTGGATTTCCAAGCAGTTTTAGAGAACATATATTTTATATAAAATATTTTTAAAAAACTTTTTTTTTTTTTGCATTTAGTTTACAGAATCTTAAACTTCTATACATAACTTTTTTCACTTCTTTAATAATCTGCTACGTTTACATTAATTTAACATGAAATACTGTAACATTTCCAGGTCTACGCTCCAAAAGAGGAACCAGCAGTTAACAGGTTAATTTGGTTTCTTTGAATAACTGTGCATCCTCGTGTTCATTAGAAAGCGTGCGTATACCTTGTCTTAAAAAACAACCCTGAGAAACCCAACCATAACAACTGTTCTGAATCTTCACACACATTATGTAATAACCAAGACACAACATCAATCAAATGTAACTAAACTAAGACGCTGCATTTTCTTCCTTCTAGAACACTCATCCTGTTTTGTTCAGAATTGATTTGTTTCGGACATTTCTCACAACTTCCTCAGTTGGAGGCTGCACACAAAGAGTCTCAGAGCTCATTACTGGCACGAGCACAACTTCTATTACATGCAGTTGTGTAAATTATTATAAACAGGCCCAATAAACCTAGTGCCAAAAATAGTTCAAGCTTGTGGTTTAATCTACTTTCTCCACACTCCAGAAAGCAATGAAACCGACGGGTGACGATAACAGGAAATCAAGACACTTAACAAAACAACACGCTAAAGCTCAGAAGCCACCTACGGTCCTAATGCAATTTAATTAAATGCCACTTTATGAAAAGTGACTTGAAAACTTTACAGAACCCAAACGGGGAGAACTTGTATCTAATCATGAAGGAATCTTTAAGAAGTCTTTTAATGGCTTGCAGATTTCCACTGCCACCCAAGACTGCAAATCTCCTGCAAGTGTCCATAATCGATAAATCACAGCACAGTTTCACAGTCTGCTCTCATTTACAGATTCATACTAATGTAACGTTAAAAAAAAGTCATCTCCATGATGCTCGGGTGTTTTTGGGAGTGTGTTGAGTGGTTTTTGTAAGCATCATCTCTTTACGATATTCTGGATTCTTGATACTTTAAATGTATCACCTAACTTGATACATTTATGAATACATGAAATGTATCATATTGATATGAAAAATCAAAGAGAAGTAAAATAAATCACACTTCATCACATCATCAGCGTTTAGTAGCTTGCATAATTATGCACAAATCATAATTCTATTAAGTCTTTTCTAATCTCCTTTCTTCTAATTTCTACGGTCTCTACTCAATACGTTGTCCAAAAAAATATACATATGTTCAAAAGCATTTCCTAAAAAACAAATTGGAAACTGACATTTAACATCTAACGATAAGAAGTATAAATTATATTAATTTAGTTTTGTCACATCACTCACACTTTGTAATGAACCTCGGAAACAAAGCAGCCGGGATGTTAATAGAAACTCCAGAAATAGGCTTGTTTTCCATCAGACTATGGGTTTTGTTCCAGGTTTTTTCCCGGTGAGCTCCGTGAGGAACCGCAGGTGATGACTTGAGCAGAGGTTTGCTCTCTGTGGTGCAGGTGCTTGATAAATGGCCCGTGTCTAGTTTAATAAGAGTCATTCGCTGTCTGAAGTGACCACGTTTATATTAAATGGGACAAACGGCGGATAAGCTGAATGAGAGATGAGGTATTTGATTGTGTTGAAAGATCGCCTTTATGAGCATTCAGGCACAGCCACAAGTTTTAGCAAATTACATTTTCTGTGGGACGTTGCTAAAAAGAACATTATTTTGTGCATCTGGTGTAATCCAATGTGTTTGAATGGTTTAAGGAAGAAAAAATATTTTCTTTCTGAAACACAAAAATATATACAAAGCTCAAAAAAACAAAAACAAAAGCTCGGTGTGCTCTGATTGGCTATGCAGCTATCTACTGCGTTGTGATTGGCTGAATATCTCAAGCGTCTGATGGAAATGTTACACTCCTTACCAGGCTCAGAAAACTTTCTTCCATTAAAAAAAAAGAATATTTATGAAACCTTTAATATAATTTTAAGTCAGGAATTCATTTAACGGAACTCAATGTTGAATGTAGTAAATGACTAGATAGGGAACAACACACGAGTTGTATTAGAAACACTTCAAAGTTTGAAAATACAGTTTCAAACTGATCTCTGTTAGTACTGAAATAATTTATTGTAACATTGTAATGTAACATTGTAACATTACTACTAAATTAATTTAATTAATTTCAAATAAATGTAACTGTAACGTTTGATCACACTTCAAAATGAGATGTTCTTCCTCAATATATTTTCCCGTGCAAATGGTTAAAGATTCTTAAATTAAAGGCAAAATCAAATGAGAAGTCTTGTTTTTTTTTTGAGAAATCGGTCAAAATTAAGTGAGTTTATGATTATCACAAAATCAAATCTTTCACAGGCCCTGAAAAAATCAGTCTTTATAGCTCATTGACGGATATTTTTGTTTGTTTTTGTTTTAATCATATATTTATGATTTTTTTTAAACCTTTGTTTTGCATCTAAAGTAAATGTATCTTGATTTAAGAATATTTAGGGAAAAAAAGACAAAAATACCAAGTTATTAATTTTTTTGTAGTGACTATGAATTTAAGACTTTCTTCTCTGAATTAAGACATTTTTGAGTCCTTAATTTGTGGACAAAATAAGACTTTTTATGACCTGCAGAAACCCAAAGTAAAATATCCAATGGTTCAATTGTGAAAGGAGCCCAAATAACAAGGGCGCGTAACAGAAAGACAAATCTTCCAGAGGCTCACAGGTTCAAGACACACAAGCTTTGAAATGCACCAAATGTTCCAGCTCTCTACAAGATACTTTCCATCCAATTTAGGGGCCGTTTCAAGAATTCACACTCTTCCTTTCGGCCTCCCGGGAGGTTTTGAGGTAAACAAACGAGTGAAGGAAGTCCAGGTAGCAGATCTAGGGGTCTTTCTTTAAATAGAAAACTCAGACTGAATAGCTCTTCTGTTAAAGTGATCAACGCAACACTTTTTGTGGAACACACATGGGCACGATTGGGGAAAAGGGGCTGCTGACCTCCGTTCTTGTTTGAGGTAATGTTTAAAAATAGCCCTGGGTGAGTTATTCTGTGTGTGGGAATGCAAGAACTGCATGCATGCAAAAAAAAAAGCAATGCAAGTCACTTTAAAGAAAAGTCTCTGCCAAATGCATTAATGCAAATTCAAAATAATAAATCTGTATGATACATTTACATAACGTTCTAGAAATGCAAAGTGCACTAAAAGCTCACAGCTACAATGAATGCAAACGCAAAAAAATGTTTAATTTGCAATAACTAATTAACATATCATCCACACTAGCATTTCTTATTGTAAGGTAGTTCCTAATAGTGCGGTGAAACTTATATTGAATGCACCATCAGACCATCAAACATCACTAAACACATGAAGTCTAGATATATACGGATCTCACTTGGGTGCCGAAAAACAAAAGAAGCAACAGATCTATTTTTTTTCCGTATGGCAACATACATCACAAGAAGAGGGCGGGACTTGGTTCTATGCATTGTTTGTTGATTGGATGTTGAGATGTGGGTGTGGCTCTCAAAAATGGAGGCAGATGAACGTGAGCTTGCAGGGGCGGAGTTTAAGCAAAGTAATGGTACTTTTACTCGACAATGATTTACTAAAATTGGATCACACCGGATCTGTGAAAACAACTAAACATGTTGCCGTATTCATGCCAGAACAGTAGCGCACACACACACACACACACACACACACGCATTCTTCAAGTACCTATGAACACGTAAAACGCATACGCATCAATGTTTCCACAAATATACATTTTATTTTGTAGTTTACAGACGATAATGGTGTTATTTACGAAAACATGCACTTTGAAACCCATTTCAAAAAGACTGTGTTTCCAAGCACTTAAATACTGATGCCTTGTAAATGAATAAAATAAAAAAAATGCATTTGTCTTTGTCTTTTCTGTTCCTTCGTCTTTACCAGGAAGCGTTACAGCTTTTACAGAGGAGCTAAATATGGGACCTCGGTAAACTCGGTTACACTTTTCTTTCTGTGCTTTCCAAAAATGTGCTTCTCGCAGACAGTCTTTGTTTGGCGAGTCCTGGAAATGGCATGTGCGTCCATTCCCTTGGAATTTTCCCTCCGTTTCATGGCTACGTCCAGGTGGGCCACAGAAAGGAATGAGGTTTATAACTTCAGGCCATTGTTTGAAGCTCTACTTCCTGATACGTCTTTTAGAAAATAAACAGACGAGGGCTTTGGCCACGGAGAAGAGCAAGACGCCTAAGTAAGTGGCAAGAGGTAAAAATCTCATGGAGGAACAGAGAAGAGAATGGAGAAAGAGAAGCAAGTATTTTGCACGTAGCAAAGCCACAGATGAGAAGATGAACACCTGGTGCACATCCTGAAATATACCGCTGCAGCATCTTCCAGTTCTGGTGTTTAAAACATCTCCTTTTTCAGTTTACGTTCTTCCATGGTAAATGCCTGTGGTGAGACAGTGGGATAGTCATGCAATTCTCAAAGTGTGTGTCACTGTTGATGTCGTATCGTGTTGTAAAAAACAGAGGTCAAGTGCTGCCACACGGATCACAGATCACCCAAACATCTCTGAGCCTCTTCATGAGCCCGTGTGATGAGCCCGTGTCCCAAACCTTCCAGATGAGGACAAAAGCAGATGTTTTCTTACCTCGTCGTGCATGCTCTGTTATCTCCTGTTGTCAGTGTTGGGATACAAGTAACACAAGTAACATTTGGATTACTTTTATGTTTTGTTTTTCCATTTATTGACTGACAGCTCTCTTGAAAACAGGAGTGAATGCATGGGCATTTATATATAAAAATGATGGCTAAATGTGAACATGCATTCACTCGAAAAAAATAACTTTTTATATTAAAAACAAACAAGCAAACCAAGGTCAAATTTGTAAAGTGACTCAAAAGTAACACATTTAGTAACATGTAACAAAACAAAAAGTAACAAAAATACATATATACATATATATATATATATATATATATATATATATATATATATATATATATATATATATATATATATATATATATACATATATATATATATATATATATATATATATATATATATATATATATATATATATATATATATATATATTTTTTTTTTTTTTTTTTTTTTTTTTTTTTTTTTTTGGAAACTGTGATACTTTTTAGTTTTCTATGATGGAAAAAAAGAAAAAAAAGAATAGCATTTATTTAAAATAGAAATATTTTCTAATTATATACACTACCGTTCAAAAGCTTGTGGTCAGTAAATTTTTATTCTTTCTTTTTTATTTTAAGGAATTACAACTTTTATCCAGCAAGGATGTGTTAAAATAATAAGAAGTGATAGCAAATGTGTATATTGTTAGAAAAGGTTCATTTGAATAAATGCTGTTCTTTTAAGCTTTTTATTCATCAAAGAACCCTGATTTTTTTTTAAATTATAATAATAAATCAGCATATTAACATGATTCCTGAAGATCATGTGACACTTTATACTGGAGTAATGCTGATGGAAATTCAGCTTTGCATCACAGAAATAAATTATATTTTATTGGATATTAAAATAGAAAACATTAGTTTATATTGTAATAACATTTTGCAATATTATTGTTTTTTTTCTGTATTTTTGATCAAATAAATGCAGCTTTGATGAGCAGAAGAGACTTCTTAAAAAATATATATATATATATATATGCAACTTAGACTTTGCATTATTGAGCATCTTAAACTAAACCTATTTAATTATGTTCTGCATGCTTTGCTGTTCAAATTTATCTCAGTTTGTAGAAATGCTTTCGTTTTTACTTCATGCAATTACACCTGTATGTGCTAAACATTTCCAGTGTCTGCAAACAAATGCCTTTTTGTCTCGGTCTTAACTCAAACCACACGCGCTCAGCCTCTCGTCTGTTATCGGCGAACACATCTCTGTCGCCGGCGGCCAGCAACTGCAATGAGGTCATGAAGTGGCACGGCTTTCAATCAGGTCCTCTCCTGAGCTGGCCGTTCTCACGGGCCGCGGTTGATTCTACTTTGTGAGGGTCTGGACGCTTTGAAGCGCGGTGTAAGAACTGTACAAACACAAATGTGCTGGAGGACGAGGGCTGGTGTGTTTGTGCTCAGATCTCTAATACTGAGCCGATGAGAACGGCCAGAATCTAAACCTTCTCCTCGCGTCTGACCCTCGAGCTCATGAAGGTGAGAGCTGTGGTGTTTGGCATGGACGGAGGAAATCGAATCCGTCCGTTTATTAGTTCCCGAAGGCTGTGTTGTTGTAAGGATTAGGGATGAAAAAAGGCGACAGCAAGACAAACATGCACCAAGCGTTTTTTCTCTGCATAAAAGCCATTCTGCTGCTGGCTTGTTCCTCTCTTCCTCCAATTAAACGACGGGATTGGGTTACGCTTTATTTTGTAGTCTTTAACGACAGAATTCACACGGTTTCCCTCTTTATCTCTCTTTTCAACACAGTTCCAGTGATCTTGGGATGTACAGGATCACCTTTTTACTTTTCACAGTCCTTGGTTTTTGTGTACGAACTTTGGCGCATTCTTTGGCAAGATAAAGTAAAATAGAAAACAAAAAAGCCTTTACCAAAGATTTAACAGCATTTTTTCCATTTAGAGGTCATGTGTGAACAGAAGTCGTTGTCGAAACGCCAGAAAAATCTCGTCTGTCGAAAGGAAGTCAAAAGTCTTGATTATTAACTTCAGGTTTCTGTGAACCCAACCTCTGTGAACCTTTGCATTTAATAAGTGATTTTTGACACTTTACAATTATTTCCAGAGGCATTTTTACCTTTATAATGCCATTTTTTCTAACCTTATTAGAAAAATTAATGTCAGTTTCTTACATTTCATCAATAAACATGTTTACAACTATAAGACACTAAAAAATCAGTATCAACAAATCCTGCAGAAGAGGCACACAAGCTGCATCTAAAGCAGCATTTAGATGCATTCACAATGCAGATTAATCTTTTTAGATAATATTTGAACAGTGAAATATAACATTCTTTATTTTAAATGGAATGACACTTTAATTATGAAGCTAAAACAACCAGTTCATCCAAACCGCTGATTTATTCAGGAACAAAGCAGGTGATCATCCCTGAGAATGGATCTTTGAATCACTGGTTGGTTCAAAAGAGCTGATTCATTCAGACAACATCGATCAAAACCAGAAGATATTGAGTCTAATATTCACAATATTAACTTGTTTAATCAGGAATCCAAAGCAGTATAAGAATACTGAGTATTTCAGTTTTAAAACATAAAACAGCGTAGTGAGTTGTTGAATTATTCACTCAACCAATTCGTTTGCTACTTTGTTTTTAATATAAAAAACGTCTATTTCTACAGGGAATGTAAATTAACATTTGAACTGTTGCTAAGGATGCTGGGTAAATGGAAAAGAATTCCTAGAAGTCCGAAGAAATATAAAATAAGAAAGATTCTTTCTGAGAAAAAATAAGAAAAATAAGAAAGATTCTTTCTGAGAAAAAATAAGAAAAATAAGAAAGATTCTTTCTGAGAAAAAAATAAGAAAAATAAGAAAGATTCTTTCTTAAGAAAAATTCTTCATGATTATTTCTAAACTCATTTATAATACTCTAAATATCAGTTTTGCTCATAAATCATATCCAGTTCTATCAGTTAATTGTATTGCATCTATTAATCCAATTTAAATTTGTGCACCAATGAATATCAGTGCCATATTTCGCCCCTTAATCAAATATAGAAAAATATTAAATTATATTCTGTGAACAATGTAATATAAAACTAAGCTGTTTTATTAAATTGACAATTATCTGTCCCAATTTTTAGTAGCCTTTTGCAAAGAAAGAAAAAAAATCTCATTACTTTGATGCCTACAAATAAGTAAAAAAATATATAACCACTGCATTTCATTTACTTTCGCGTTTATTTATTCATCTGTTTACACTGAACTGACATCAGCATTAATCTGAATGAATCAGTGCCACACATAGAGATAGATTACATAGGGATTGACATTTGTTAATGGTTTAGATATTTTAATTTACAAGCACAATTCAAAATAAAAATCCCTCACCAGGTTAATCAATGTTTTTCTGTATCATGCAAAAAAAAATTAAAAAATCTAATTTTGTGTTTTGTAACATCTGAACGCATGTTTTAAATGTAATTTATGCATTTAGGATTTTTAAACACCTCTCCGTGATTAATTAATTAATTTTTATGTACAGAGAGTGAGAGAGAACTAGGTAGAAGTAATGATGTGTAGCCTCGACTGCAAAGGAAAACTTTTGGAAAAACGACGTCATGCACCGGAGGAGAGTTTGCTATGAATGCTCACTTTGAGCAGAGGTTTATTCCTCTGTGATGGACTCAAAGAAGATGAACTGAACTCTGCTAGGACGATGTATGAGCTGGGTGGAGTGTGCAGTTTTTATGTGTTTTGGATGATGTCAGTGTTCGAGGATTGCTGGCACTGAGGCTCCACTTCCAATGCAACTCTGGAATGCCATTTTTATGCCTCCAAAAAAGTAAGACGTTTTCTGTGAATGTGGGAGATTTCAGGCTCTTTTGCAATGACGATATTAACAGAAAACCGCACAGAATCACGTGTGAGATTGCTGGTTATCAAATGACTGGCAATTAGTCAGGTTTAATTGGTTTCCAGTCCTTCAGCAAATTGCTCCCAGGTATCTCTTTTTCCAGCACTTGGATATAGTGTGTGTATAAAAGTCTAATCAAAGGGATTTAATACATCGATTTTCACAATGCACATTGTTTCAAAGCAGCTTTAAAAGCACGATGTAAATGTTTATAATATCATAATGTTATCATGCCTTATATTAGCATTTAACAGATTAAAGCCGAGTGATATTAGAACTGATCAATAATACCATTTTTTTATTTTTGCAATGATAAACAATTAAGCATTTGAGATTTGCTATATCAGGGTAAAATGAAAACCATGAAAACTAAATTGTAACCTTTTATTAGATTAAATATATATTTAAAAAAAAAAAATCAGCTAGTTACCAAAGCAACATTTCTATCTACTAAAATAATTAACAATGTAATAAAAACTATATGGACATTTAGTTAAAAATACATAAATAAATGAAAAAAAATATGAATATAAAAATTATACATATATATATATATATATATATATATAAAACAAACTAATTTAAATATATTAAATATTTAGTTTTATTTTAAAACTAAATAAAAAATGTATTATATTGTATATAGTATATCATTTACAGTATGTATTATTTTATGCAAGTACATTGTATGTATGTGGATAAAACTGTATATAATATATATATATATCTTTATATAAAGAGCTGTGTGATAATAAAGTTAGATATTTGTGACGTGTCTAATAATAACAAGACAGAGATTTATTGCATAGTTTATATTGCTTTGCATGAGTGTAGTACTCTGTATGTACACAGGTAAATTAGGAGGAACTATATATCTAAGTTTTATATATCTCTAGGCAATAAAATGTTATTTTTTTTCTCTATTGTGTTTTATTTGCAACTACAGACATCCACGGTCTGATATTCTGCCTTCTGAATGACTGTCACAGCATGTAGCACTAACCAGAAACAATAAATGACAGAATTAGACAGAATGGGTTCCCAGTGTTGAAATATCCTTTCAGTTCCTAAATCAATCATGTGGATTTGGAAATGTTGTGTTCGTTTTGGTGTAGGGTCTCTGTGGTGCTGTAGGTATTTCTGATATCATGTTTTCCAGCTGCGCTGATGAGCATGAAATCATTGCGTGGACATCGCACTGAACTCTAAATATCTCTTAATGTTCCTCTCAGCACATAAAGTGTGGGCCATCTGCGAGTGTGACCTGACAGCGATGAGGAGACGATCAGTGAAGTCGGAGTGAAATCACTAAAGCCTGGATGAATCCCAGATGTGAGATAAATTACCTTCAGCTGATAATTTGGCACTCTCTTTAGGTTCCTCCTTGATTTTGGGCTCCCCATCCATGCCAGTCCCTCAGGTAGCTGGAGAACAAACAGCTTTCAGCTCACGAAGGGTTTCTTCTTTTACCCTGTTGACGTGTTCAGCCGTCTCACGGGAGCTTTGCGGTCTCTGAAACAAAGCAGCACACACATCTCCTCTAAGAGTGATTTGCTTCTTGAGCGTACAGGAAACTCTTGCTCGCACCACGCCGCTCTGAAACATGGACCCCCCACTGCACACAACGGCTGCCAGATCCTTACGAACGACACACCACCAGCATTTATAAAACAAAGCAGTTAATTTTGTTATATCGGAGTTCTTACATTTTGCAATCCTGAGCTTATATCGTGCAATTCTAATTATATCTCAGAATTCTGAGTCAATATCTCACAATTATTTATATCATGCAATTCTGAGTTTATATTGTTCAATTATTTTTATATCGCACAGTTGTTTATATTGCACAGATCAGATATTGTGCACTTATTTTTATATCGTTCTTAGTTTATATCATGCAATTCTGAGTTTTTATCTCACAATTCTTTATATTGCACAATTCTGAGTTTATATCATGCAATTCTGTTTATATCTCGCAATTCTGAGTTTATTTCTCGCAATTGTTTACATTGTACAATTCTGAATTTATATCACGCAATTCTGTTTATATCGCGCGATTCTGAGTTTATATCTCACAATTCTGTTTATATTGCACAATTCTGAATTTATATCACGCAATTCTGTTTATATCGCGCAATTCTGAGTTTATATCTCACAATTCTGTTTATATCGAACAATTCTGAATTTATATCACACAAATCTGTTTATATCGCGCAATTCTGTTTATATTGCACAATTCTGAATTTATATCACGCAATTCTGTTTATATCGCGCAATTCTGAGTTTATATCTCACAATTCTGTTTATATTGCACAATTCTGAATTTATATCACGCAATTCTGTTTATATCGCGCAATTCTGAGTTTATATCTCACAATTCTGTTTATATCGAACAATTCTGAATTTATATCACACAAATCTGTTTATATCGCGCAATTCTGTTTATATTGCACAATTCTGAATTTTATATCACGCAATTCTGTTTATATCGCGCAATTCTGAGTTTATATCTCACAATTCTGTTTATATCGCGCAATTCTGAGTTTATATCTCACAATTCTGTTTATATTGCACAATTCTGAATTTATATCACGCAATTCTGTTTATATTGCGCAATTCTGAGTTTATATCTCACAATTCTGTTTATATTGCACAATTCTGAATTTTATATCACGCAATTCTGTTTATATTGCACAATTCTGAATTTTATATCACGCAATTCTGTTTATATCGCGCAATTCTGAGTTTATATCTCACAATTCTGTTTATATTGCACAATTCTGAATTTATATCACGCAATTCTGTTTATATCGTGCAATTCTGAGTTTATATCTCACAATTCTGTTTATATCGCACAATTCTGAATTTATATCACGCAATTCTGTTTATATCGCGCAATTCTGAGTTTATATCTCACAATTCTGTTTATATCGCACAATTCTGAATTTATATCACGCAATTCTGTTTATATCACCCCATTCTGAGTATATATCTCACAATTCTGTTTATATCTCGCAATTCTGTTTATATCATGCGATTCTGAGTTTATATCTCACAATTCTGTTTATATCGCGCAATTCTGAGTTTATATCTCACAATTCAATTTATATCTCATAATTCTGAGTTTATTTCTCATAATTGTTTATATTGCGCAATACTGAGTTTATATCTCACAATTCAATTTATATCTCGCAATTCTGTTTATATGCATGATTCTGAGTTTATATCTCACAATTCTGTTTATATCTCGCAATTCTGAGTTTATATCTCACAATTCTGTTTATATCACGGGATTCTGAGTTTATATCTCACAATTCTCTTTATATCGCACAATTCTGAGTTTATATCTCACAATTCAATTTATATCTCATAATTCTGAGTTTATTTCTCATAATTGTTTATATTGCGCAATACTGAGTTTATATCTCACAATTCAATTTATATCTCATAATTCTGAATTTATATCTCAAAATTCAATTTATATCTCATAATTCTGAGTTTATTTCTCATTATTGTTCATATCGCGCAATTCTGAGTTTATATCTCACAATTCTGTTTATATCTCGTAATTCTAGCGCAATTCTGAGTTTATATCTCAAAATTCTGTTTATATCGCGCAATTCTGAGTTTCTAGTTGTCTGTAGAGCTGCTAAAATTTAATTTGTTTCATAAGTGGTTAAGTAAATTGAACTGAATAGTGACACTTTTGTTTCATAATTTATTAATTTTACAACACTCAAACTGAACTGAGCGCCATAAAAACAAAAATGACTTAACTTTTACAAGTTCTTCACCCACACAAAGCTACTCAGGCCAGAAAAGCACAAAAACAAGAGCTTTGTGAGAAATCCAACTCTTTATAGAAGCACACGCCGTGTCGCACACACTTCCCTCTGTTCAGCGTCCTGCACATTTCCTGCAAAAAAAAGCTGCGACATGCAGCTCAGTCAGGGGCCGTGCTGCACAAATTCATTTTTCAGAGGGAAACCATGTTTCCCCCTTAAGTACATTATACATGTACTGTGTGCTTACGGTGGTTAACCAAAGACTTCAAATTGTTTTCTCAAATCACAGAGTGTCCAAGTGAAATGAATGAGGCTCTACACATACATCTGGCCGCCCTTTTCAATTACTGACCCGCACATTGCATTACATGCAGAAAAAAATCAGATATAGATTCATAAGACTATTGAGCCGTCAGCTAATTATTAGGGTGTAAATGCACAGTAATCACTTACAATTAGTGGTCTTGGTTAGCGTTTGGTCAGCATGTTGTAATTTGTGACGAGATCAGAGCTGACAGGCCGGACCAATGTTTAATTTAAGCACATTATCAGGAATTAAATGTCAGAGTAAAGGGCTGTGTGTCCTGTGCGGACGTCCTGTCCTTCTCCATCATGACCTGCTGTTTGAAAAGAGCAGCATGCACGCAAACTAACTCATTCATCAACTAAACTATCAGCTCTGAGAATAACTAGCTGCTGAGGCAACTTTTTACTTGCATAAAATGTCATATTTGTGATCATTTTTTGAAACATTTTTTAAACATTCAAGTTTATGAGTTTATGTTAAAACTGTGCAATCCAAGTTTGATATGGAAATTCGTCAATCTCAGATTTAGGCCTAAATATGAGTGTTTCTCGGGTTAATGCACTGCTGGTTTTAAAGGTAATGAAGCGAGAGCATATAATTTGGTGATTGTGTTATGCAGCCAAACTCTAAACAGCAGTCAAGCTCAATTTGATTAGAATGGACCCACACTTAGAAATCTCCATAGCAAATGCTAAATGCATTTCATGTTCACGGGGCTCAAGTACAGCTGAAACTTCTGCTGTGTTTGTCTTATCAAAATGTGTCGGCACCGAGGCGGGTCGAGATCGAGCGCAGTAAGCGAAAGCCGCGATTTGACCCCTTCCACCAAAAACAGAAAACATGCATTTTAGTTCAAATAATCCACGTGTAATTGAGTTTTAAAATGACGCAGACAGAAACATGTAGCAGACGACGTGCTGAAACAAAGACAGTAGTCAGCGGGAGCCGACGGGGGGCCAGATCCCATCTGAGTCCTGTCACACAGCTCTTAAACCCATTACGCGTTCCCCAATCATTCACTAATGGTCTGCGAAGCGGTCTGTTATGACAGAGTATGTTTCACATTACCCAGCAGCAGTAGGAGTTTGCAGATAAAACTTATCGCCACGTTCCCTTTCCTCGGTTTGCGTGAGGCCGTGCAGCAAATAAAAAGTGAAGTTTGTTAACTGCGAAAGTGGATTGTGTTCCATGCTCGCCAGCAGAAACTGTTTTTACTTCTTTATTCAATGGAGCATTTATGCAGCAGTTATTTGTCTACATCTGAACGCCAGATGGAGGTGTTTGGATTGTAATTTCAGACTAGAGGTGGCTGATTTGGGGGTAAAATTAGGATAAAGGTCACCCAAAAATGCTTATTTATTCACCAAGGTCTGTTGCTTTGGAAAACAGCATCAGCACAAAACCACAACAACATATTTTTATGCTTTTGGCAGACTGAGAAGACTTAACAGACCACATTTATTATATTGTGGAATGGCTGGCTGCCCATCATGCTTCGCAATATATATATATTATTTTTTTTTATTTAGGTTACTTACTAATCTACACTTGTTGTGTGGCTTTGTTGCATAACATGAGCAAAATCATCAATTAAATGAGTAGTATTAATTTTTAATTGTTACTTGGGGAATTAAAGAAAACAAATTTGCATCTTCGATTCTGGCATTGGTTATTATGATGTGTCGAGCATTCAAATGCGAAACATGATACCAAAGCAATCTTAACCGTGAACAATAAACACAAGTGCATTTAACATGCCGGTCATTTCTACAGATAGATAGATACTTAGCCTCAAAATACCCCAAGACCAACCCGTCAAACTCAGGACCTCATGAGATGACAGAGCGCTGACAAATATAAAAACTGACCTACTTTAAGACACTGCTGCTAAAAATGGATTCTGGCTTGTTACTGCAGACTTCCTTCAGTGAAATCTTCTGGAACGCCGTGCGAACACTTGTTATTGAGTCACAGTACATCACTGTCAGTCTGCTTCACACATCATTTAAAGCCGACGCGTTTGCTTGGGTACGAGGAGCGACATGAAGACAGGCCAGATGATTTTGATACTAAAACAATCTCAGTGCTTCTTAAAAAACAGTTTCCACCATTGCAAAAAAAAAAAAAATGCAATATGTAAACTTTTTTTTCTCAGAATTGCGAGGACAATGTAGGAATTGTGAGATATAAACTCAGGAACATAGTTACAGAAGAGACATGCATTTCTTTTGGGTACTCCGCTGGATTTGCACTGACATCTCATTGGGATTTCGTTAAATGCATGCATTAGTAGTTGGCTTAGAGCGTGAATGTTTATAGCCATTCCCGTGTGCCATGTGCTGTAACTCTGAAGCCCTCAGGAGCCGACCGGCTCTGGACAGAGACTGAAGGAACGTGTGAGGAGAAATACTGTGACACGCTCAAATGACCGGCATCAAAGCTGCTGCTCCTGGAAAAGTCATTACGAGCGAAGGAGAAGGAGAGGGAATAAACAGACATCTGGGGAGCAGTAATATCTGCTTATTTCAACGGCCTCCATCACTAAAGAGCTGGATCCTTCAGTCAATTTCAGACTGTTAAGAGTCTCTGTGTGAGCATTTTTGAATGAAACGTTGAGTGAATGATTCAATGACTCACTAATAAAAACTGTCTGTACTGTAAATAAAGCATTAGAATTAGAAGTTATATGATACAATTTATGACTTGGCGTGGAAAACAATTACATTACCAACATTTATTTTTATATCATACTTATATATTATTTGATTTATAGGTAAAAAAAAAAAAAAAAATTGTATTGAAACATCCATTCGGATATGTCATGAAAATGTCATCGACATTCTTATGTGATTCGCTCAAATGTTCTGATTCATTAAGGAACAAAACAAGTGGCTGTTTTCATAAGTGAGACATTGAATCGTTCACTCAAATGATTCGTTCAAACCTTCTGATTCATTAAGGAACAAAACAAGTGACTGTTTTCATCACGGAGACATTGAATCGTTCACTCAACCGATTCGTTCAAACGTTCTGATTCATTAAGGAATAAAACAAGTGGCTGTTTTCATCACGGAGACATTGAATCGTTCACTCAACTGATTCGTTCAAACGTTCTGATTCATTAAGGAATAAAACAAGTGGCTGTTTTCATCACGGAGACATTGAATCGTTCACTCAACTGATTCGTTCAAACGTTCTGATTCATTAAGGAATAAAACAAGTGGCTGTTTTCATCACGGAGACATTGAATCGTTCACTCAACTGATTCGTTCAAACGTTCTGATTCATTAAGGAATAAAACAAGTGGCTGTTTTCATCACGGAGACATTGAATCGTTCACTCAACTGATTCGTTCAAACGTTCTGATTCATTAAGGAACAAAACAAGTGGCTGTTTTCATAAGTGAGACATTGAATCGTTCACTCAAATGATTCGTTCAAACCTTCTGATTCATTAAGGAACAAAACAAGTGACTGTTTTCATCACGGAGACATTGAATCGTTCACTCAACCGATTCGTTCAAACGTTCTGATTCATTAAGGAATAAAACAAGTGGCTGTTTTCATCACGGAGACATTGAATCGTTCACTCAACTGATTCGTTCAAACGTTCTGATTCATTAAGGAATAAAACAAGTGGCTGTTTTCATCACGGAGACATTGAATCGTTCACTCAACTGATTCGTTCAAACGTTCTGATTCATTAAGGAACAAAACAAGTGACTGTTTTCATCAGTGAGACATTGAATCGTTCACTCAACCGATTCGTTCAAACCTTCTGATTCATTAAGGAACAAAACAAGTGACTGTTTTCATCACGGAGACATTGAATCGTTCACTCAACCGATTCGTTCAAACGTTCTGATTCATTAAGGAACAAAACAAGTGACTGTTTTCATCACGGAGACATTGAATCGTTCACTCAACCGATTCGTTCAAACCTTCTGATTCATTAAGGAACAAAACAAGTGACTGTTTTCATCACGGAGACATTGAATCGTTCACTCAACCGATTCGTTCAAACCTTCTGATTCATTAAGGAACAAAACAAGTGACCGTTTTCATCAGTGAGACATTGAATCATTCACTCAAACGATTCGTTCAAATGTTCTGATTCATTAAGGAACAAAACATTCCCTCTTAATTCTTCATTAATTCGTAATTCTCCTCTTTTTAATTGCCCTGTCTAATAAAAGGCATTATACATTGTCAGCATTTGGCAAATGTGCATTAATGTTTTTGAAACAAATCTTTAAATATCGAACACACATTTATTTCCCCTAGCAGTGTTTAGTTATTCAGTCAGTGTGATCCGACATCAGTTGAGTTTGTCAGAGCATCACAGAAGCTCCGGTGGAGTCTGATCTCCGTCTGTGGAACAGTTCCTCTGAGCTGCTTTGAATAGTTCGGTCTGGTGAAGCGTCATGCACGGCCCATAAAGCTGCTGTCTGACCCTTCAACCCCCAAACCAGCCCCGTCGTTCTCTCCTTCTCTCTGTTTTCCTTCTATCCATCTGTCTTTCGCTCCTCAGCAAAAGCAGCAGCTCAGTTTATTTGTGTTCAGCTTGTCTGGTGGGACGTTGGCCGCTCCAGATTCTGCCCAAACATCTATTCTCATCCAGAAACATCTGCATGCACACAGCTGGTGAATCTCATCAAACCATGGCCAGGACACATTTGACTTCAAATCACAAGGGGAAAAAGTATTAAGGCTTGATTACGCTTATTTTTCTAATATTATTTTAAGCATGTTTTGACCATTTTGTCATTATTATTATGCATTTGATTGTTGTTGTATTTTTTTTTTTAATAGTGTGTGTTATTCATTTATTCATTCGTTCAATTACATTGTTCACATTTTCCAGAAAATTAAGCCTATTTTAAAGACAATTAAGTTTTTTTTTTATGCATTGATTTTGCATTTATTTATATATGCACTTTTACCTTCAAATTATTATTTTTTCTTCATATTTTTATAGTATTTTTTTTCTTCACATTTTTGTAACATTTTCACTACATTATTTATTTATTAATATGTTTTATGATTTTTATTGTGCATTTATCCGGTTATAATTTTGATTTAAACGTTAAAATCATATTATAATTAAAATACATTTTATTATATTATTTTTTCACATTTTTATTAAGACTATTTAAGTGATACTCCTATTTTTGTTAAATTATTTTTTTACGAAAATTGAGCTCATTTCCCCCCTAACAGAAACACACACACACACACACTTATTTATTTAGTTATTTATTATATTTTCTTTTAAGGACCATTAAGAATTTATGTGACATTATATGTTATATTTTAGATGTTTTCCTTACATATTTCTTTACCATAATGCACCTGTAAGTTTTCATACATTATTTAGGCCAGGACTTTACCTGCAGACGAGCGGCTCTGGTTTAATCCGAGCTGGTTCTCCAGTCTTTCCTGTGTTCATGGTTTTGGCTCGAGCGGCCGGCCGTGGCATCTGTGTGTCTGCAGACGTGAGATGACCGTGTGTCGTAGGAAACATTCCTGAATCCAGCTGTGAGACACACACAATCCCTCAGTGTTTGTGTTTCCTCCTGCAGGACACATGGACTTTCTGGTTATTTGTCCAGCGTTTAAACAAAGAAAGCTCCCGCTGACCACCAGCATGTTTCACTCATGGGAAATTTCTATTTGAAGCTCCCCTTACCTAAAAACAAAAGTAGTATACTTCAGGTTTATTTTACCAGGTATACTTGTATTATTATGTAGCAAGTAAACAAATATCAGTGTTCTGGTGGTATACTTGTAAGTGTACTGTTTCAATACTCTTTCTAGTGTATAAAAGTATACTTTTAAGTGTACTTTAAGTATAACAGTAGCAAACTTTGAGTGCACAACTAGTCTACCTCTGATAGTTTAATAATTAAATACACTTTGAAGTATAGTCTCTGTTAACTACTTTATATGCAAGTATACTCATAAGTTTTCTTTTAGTGAACTTTACATCATACTACTATACTACTATGTCCCTATTAAGGTTATAATTTGTATATTTATTGTTATATGAATATATGAACATAAAAACATCTAAAAGAAAGAACACAGCATCTGCTTGTAAACTAAAAACAAAATATTCTAGCTTCATGCGTTATTTTTTAACTCTTTTTAATAAAAATGAAGAAATAACATTTTGAACAAAAAGCTGCAAAAAGACTATGAATTGGAATCAGAAAGATGATCAAAACGTCGATGGAGTCGATCAACTGTTATTATTATTTCTTCATCGGTCCATATTTTATTCCATAACGTTACAGTTTTGATGCGGTTTCATGTCAGATGATCGTGTTAGATTACATTTGTTAGCATCTGCTCTTCCTTTTTCTTCTTCACCTGTGTTTTCTTGGAAATTCTGTGCAGAAGATGTGTACTAGCGCCCTCTAGAGTATAACAATGAAAACACAAATATATTTAGACTTTTTGTAAGTATAACTTAAATGAACTTAAATGTATATACTTAAATGACATTTAATGAAAAGTACATAAAAGGTCAACTAAAAGCATAATTTCTTATTTTAAGTTTAAAATAAATACACTAATAGCACACTTTCATTATTCAACTTTTTAACTTATTAAATTTTTTAATATATTGAATTGTGCTCGGATTTATTTAGGTTTTTGTTGTGTTTCTGTCATTTTTATTATTAAACAATATATGTCTATATAGCTTGCATTAACGGGAGAAGACATTTTTGAATAAAGTCGTTATTTTTGTTTTCTTTGCACACAAACAGTATTCACGTAACATTACGGTTAAACCATAGATGTCTATTATTGTACTATTATTATATTTATTGTGTACTATATGTTATACATTATTCACTGGTTCACTCTCTGATTTCATAATTATTTGTGTTGTTGTTCTGTAGACAAACGATGGTTTTAGTTTTGGAACGACATGAAAGTGAGAAATTAATGACAGAAATTTAATTTTTGGGTGTACTGTCCCTTTAATTGTATATTTACAATAAAAAAAAATACATTTCTAAACATGTAAATAGATGTATAAATATTTTTATTTATAATATTTGTTTCGTTATTTATAAATATACCTATAAAAATACACAAATAAAATAATTTACAAATAAAATATTTTAATATAAAATCCAAATGTATTTGTTTATTTATAGTTACGTAATATTAAACATATTTATTAATACAATATGAAAAAAAAAATAGATTAAAAATGTTTTTTATAAATAACTTAATATATGGACATGGAAACTCTTGCATGATGGGACGTGATGTTATTACTGGTTTACAAAGTCTATTTCTACAATTTCCACCCACAGGAATTATAGGAAACAGTAGAAAGGATGATTTACACAACGTCCCAGATCAAATAACAAACTTTTTACTGAATAATTCATGCTAGTGCTTTAACAAAAACACATTTCTGCTTTTAAACCTCCTTACACGCCACAAATACAGTCCTCTCAATAGAGTTGCACTCATATTCAACCCTGTATATTCCTTTAACCACCTACAGAAGCACTGACTGTGTGTGTGTGTGTGTGTGTGTGTGTGTGTGTGCGTGTGTGTGTGTGTGTGTGTGCCGCTCCACCGGCTCTCTGTGGAAAGGTGAGAGTGTTTCTGAAGTGTTTCTATTGGCGTTTTGCAGGGAAAGCCCCTGAGCTCATGAGGCATGTCATTCCCCAGAAAATTACTGCAATTACTTTTCCATAACAGCACTGAAACACGGTATACATTGAGGAGAAGAGTTTCCATGTGAAATACACTCTCGCTCATGCATGTATTTATGTGTTATGTGTGTAAAGCAGAAATAAGGCTGTGAAAACCTCACAGTAAACAATCGCTGCATTGTCCGGATCCAGCTGTTTAGTGTCTGGACATGGACATGCAACCAGAAATATATGTTTATTTAATATATTTCATTTAAATAAATGCATAATTATATATATTTTTTCACAAAAAAAACCCAACAAAATTAAAATGTAAATTAAAATATATATTAAATTGCATCCTTTAAGGTAGAAATAACACTTTGAAAAACAACTAAAAGTATCAGAAAACCATTATCAAGGTTTGTCAAAAACTAAAATATGAAATGCATGATAACTCATTAAATATAAGACAATTTTCTTAAAAAACATATATTTATTTATTTATTTATTTGTAGAATTTAAAGTAGAAATAAGGCTATAAAACTTTCACAGTAAACAATCACTCCACATTCAATATAAATATATTTATATAACAAATAATATATTTTATATTTATTTAATTTTTTTCTAGAACGGCTTATAAATAAATATTATTTATTTAGCCATTTTTTTTATAAATGTAATATCAAATTTCACTGTATTTGATATATATATATATATATATATATATATATATATATATATATATATATATATATTTTTTTTTTTTTTTTTTTTAATTCCATGTTGATTTTATTTATGATTATTTTACTTCCTTTTATGCAAAGAATTACCATTGAAGTTTGCTATTTTGCTAAACTTGCCATGCCTTGCCTTTTTAAGTGTTTTAGGGAATATTTAATTATATTTTTGTTGTGCAAATCATGAAATGAGGAAACAATCAATCTATTGCTTCTAAAAGTGACAAAAAATATAAGTTTGCAGACATGAACTGTTCTTGTCTGGCCACCCAGTCAGTGAAGCAATCTGAGCCTCAGATGTCTGCTTGCTTTAAATCAGCTCAACATCCTGGTCCTGAGCGGCCTTTACCTGTAATTTAGACACGTGTGAAGTTTCCTGAGAGAGAGAGGTGTGGGTCCGGGACGAACACAAGCCTCCATTCAGATGGCCGGAGCTCTTGAACGGGACGGGCTCTTCTGGAAAAGAGGGAAACAGTTTGTCAAACTCTGGGCTCCCGTCGATGACAGTCCCGGTGTGTCTCTAGCGTGCCATGCCTCGTCACACTCTCAGATCGAGCTGAAAACTCCCAGCATGCCGCGGGAGACCGGCCTCCATCAAGGTTTGGCTCGGAAAGAAACGAACATAGAAAAAAAAAAAGTACTTTAGACATTTTTACCAGAGTTTATGAAAATATACAACATTATGATATTACAGAAGTGAATCTGTGCTTTATAAGATGACAGTTATTTTAAAAATAAATGTTTATTTCATTGTAAAACTTAAATACATTATTAATTGTTTTATCGTTTGTTGACCCAGATTAGATTTTTACACAGCTTGAAACTCTGGTTTCACTATTCATTTCTTCTTCAGATTTGGTGGATGTTTCTCTTTTGGGGTCTTGAACATGCGCGCAGAGATTCAAGACACAGATGTGTTTTAGAAAGCCTGAACACAATTTGGTGACTACGGTGGTGTTTGTGTAAAAACTGACTCCCATTGGTTTCCATGCGATTTCCCAAAGTTCAACACTTTAATAAACAGAAAAAGAGTCTCAAAACACCTTTACTGTAGTTTGTTCAAAGACTTAAATATGAAATAAATGACTACTTATCAAATCAAACTACAGTTTTTTAAAACCCTCCTATTTTATTGCAAGTCAATTTGACCCAAACTTGATTTTAAAAACATTTGAAACACTGGTTCAACTATTTATTTGTTCTTGAAATTTGGTGGATTGGTCTCACTTGGGGTCATGGATGAGCATGCCAAGTTTCAACACAAAAATGTGTTTTGGAGAGCTTGTACACAGTTTGGTGTCTACGAGGGTTTTGAGGTGAAACGGACCCCTTTTTTGTTTTTCATGCAATTCGTCAAAAATCAATCCTGAAAAATGGCTGAAAGTATCAGAAAAGCCATTATTAATTTCTCATATTTTATATTGTTTAGCTTCTGACAAGCTGCAATAGAGGTTTGAATGTCAAAACATGACTTTTTTTAGTTTTTCCTGGTGTTATTGTCAGCCAATTGCCTGGAATTTGACCCTAACACAAATCCAGTACTCATATATTCAACACAACAGGAAGGTTTCATAAATGCAACTTCATCTAATTCTGCAAATTAAGTCAAGATTTAGCAATTAAACATAACAGCGATCAACTGATGCTTATAATTGGTGAAGCACCAGTTAAATCAAACCGAACAAACCCGTGAAATGCGATTAGTGTTTGGATTTCAGTCCGAGTTGTTTTTAATTTTTTGAGGTATAAATCTTTTTATAGCAACGCAGAGACGCTGGCAGTGCACTTTCAACCTCTGGAACGTTAAAATAAGCTTCTCTCCTGTCTGTGGGAAACAAAGAGCAGATATATTTGAGCTCCGCTTTGGCCAACGCTCTCGCTGACGTTCCTCAAGTTCATCCTGTGGTCGCCACTGGCAACACATCCCAGAATTCCCCTGCTGTCAACCTGAAAGGAGAGGCCTTCTTTCTCCCACATTTTTTTTTTCTTAATGGATCAAAAATCCATTTGTGGAAAGACTGTTGGACATTTAGAGGAAAAGAGGTCAATTTGAACTAAATGAACATAGAAAAGCACATGTATTCAGTTCTTTCTGCGCAGTCTTCTGATAATGCTGGCTTTATTTGAGCGAACAAGGGGGCGGATTTTGGTCAGAAGAAGCGTTTTCCTTGCAGAAATTGGATGAAGCAACAAATTCACGGGAGATATGAGCATTAAAGAGCATAAGTGAAAGAAAAAACTCTTTTTATTTTCTCCAAATGGACTTTTAATATCTCTTAAACATTTGAAGACACTCTGAGGGTTGTTCATCATTTGTATATGCTTTCGTTTGAAGCTTACTGTTCACATTATTTCTCTTTAGAATCATGTTTAACAATGCATTTCTTAATGAGAAACTACATTACCCATGATTCCTCAAAGAAATCTCCACCAATCTGAAACTAAATGGACCACTTTAGTGCCTGCCCATTTTTTAAGCTAAGCTGATAAATATTTTTCCAATCATTTTTCCCATATAGGGATTTAAAAATGTTTTGGTTAATGCATTATAAGCCATGAATCAAACCAACTAGCTACAAGGAGAATCACAACATTACAAACTTTTATTTGAAGCAAAAAAAAAAAAATAGTTTTAGTGATGTAAAGGACTAATATTAAATATGAAATAATTTTTTGAGTGTAGGGAGAATCAATTACTGTATTTTATGAAAGTGGGCGGGGCTAAAAAAAACCGTTGTGCTTATAAAATAAGGTTTTTTCCTGTACAGCATCATGGGAAATGTAGTTTTTCACCACAAATTCTGCGATTAAACACTTAAAAAGTTCTTTAATTCATGTGAACAGATAAGCATATACTGTACAATCAAATAACAACCTCAGAGATCACGAAAGGCCTGTCTTTAACGGTTTATCACTTATTATTAAAAAATCAGTTTTCTTAAGGAGAAAATTTTACTTACAATCATCCAGAAATAAAAAAATCCATGCATTTTGTGTACACTAATGCACTCTAAGTGCACGGGTGTAGGTAGCGTTGATTGGAAGTTTTCCAGTCCGAAATTGAGCTTGCTTCCAGATATATTCCCATGACAGGCTTCAGCCGTGAATAAACAGAATGCGAGTCCTTCAAAACCTCAAACAACTGTTATAGAGTTATTCCTGTTGTCATGTGACCGCATTACTTCGTATGATTTGCATACAATTATCACTTAACATGAATATGTAATACCTCATGTTCTTGTGGCATTGAATTAATAAAGCATAAAAAAAAAATCACCTAACAAAAACCATTATTTTGCATTGTATTTTTTTTTTTTTTTTTTACGTCTGATCAAGTCAAGAACAAGACTATATTTTACTATTGGTTTATTTGGCAGATTGAA
The DNA here is from genome assembly GCF_003368295.1 of Carassius auratus. Lineage (NCBI taxonomy): Eukaryota > Metazoa > Chordata > Actinopteri > Cypriniformes > Cyprinidae > Carassius > Carassius auratus. The sequence goes on along the minus strand of NC_039271.1, from coordinate 6,151,887 downwards.
AATTATGGAAGTCTGGTCCTTCCACAGAATAAAAAAAGAAAAAATTAATTGCAATATTTTTTCTTGCAATTCTACCATTTCTTAGAATCTTGAGTCTGCATTTTGCAGTTTTCTTTTTTCCTGGAATTCTGAATTTATGTTTCACAATTCCGACCTTTTTCTTGGAATTCTACATTTGCTTCATGCAAATCTAGCACTTTTTCCTCTGAATCCTGACTTCACATCTCTACATCCCACAGTTCTGATCTCACCACTGAATAAAAAAATATATAATAATTAGAAAGGTAATTACTGTGAATACTTTTTTTTTAGCCCATGGTGGAAATATGCTTCTATGGGAATTGAAGGTTGAGCACATTGCATTGTGGGATTTCATATTCTGAACTTAATCTTATACTTCGAGGGTATTGTGAGGCCAATTAATGACTACTATTCAGATGCTAACGGATAAAGACTCCAGATATAAAGAATTTGCTGGCAGTGTTATACTGTAAATAGATCATCTGTGTATTCTATGCATTCTCATACTCCGCACACAGTAAAAACTGCATACTACAGTCATCTGTTCTGATACTCCAGCATGAAATGTTCTACTTAATCATTTTTTTCCCCCTTTCCCATGTTGATTTTCTCTCTTTTTAGATCCGTGTGTGAGGCCAGTCATTCATGGCAGGTTTTCAGTAGTCATCCTGTGTCTCAAAAACATTATACTTTAAGTGTTTGCTTGGACCAAGTGTTGAAGCACTACCGCAGTGGGAGGTTTTGACATGGCTCTCTGCGTTTTACTGCATATCCTGTGAAACTCTCCCCGTGTCCTGAATGTGGGAACTCGGTCCAATCAATCAAACTGGGTGCCGTGCGCCGGGAGCTGCTGGGTCAGCGCTTCTGACTCAGGTAGTGTGTGGGAGAACGGTTGTACACCAGTGTGTTCTCAGGACACTTTAATGCTAATGAGGGAAACCAAAAAATTGGGTTAAACTAATTAAATTCAACATGTAATGACTTCATTCACTTTCTTAATTCTCATTGTGAGTCCTGCAACTATTGATGCAATTATTCAAATGTGTTTTACACACACACACACACACACACACACACACACATTAAGGGTGGAACGATACATGTATTCATACCGAACCGTTACGGTACAGACATCTCGGTTCGGTGCATGAGGCCTTGCAATGATTACAGGCAATTCACCCCCAATCCAGAAGGGGGCGCCTGCAGCAACGCTGTTTGATAACCGGCCGCCAGCAGAAGAACAGCGAATACTTTGAGTTGCGCACTTGAAAACAAAGCCCACTAAACAGTGACCATGTGCGTCTCTCACTTGCACACTCAAGTTTTGTGCTCATGTATCCTACCTCTCGCATTCGGCACAAATCAAAATATTCCATAATATTCTATATTTGTGACGTATCCAAATGCTAAACTATTATTTATTATGTAGGCTTTGTGCTTCAGTCGTGTCAAACACTTTTATTTGTGTATACTCACAATGAAAATAAAACACTGTGCTTTTGTAAAATAAAGAAAACAAATGGGGTGTCGCTTTCTGCCTTTTGAGTTTGAAAAAATTAAGCGCGTCACAATCAAGAACTGAAACTCAGAAGAGAGTATATAGGCTATGTTACGTGTTACACACTTTTACACATCGAATCACCAGATCTCAATCCAGTAGAGCAGTTTTGGGATGTGGTGAGATTCACACCATGGTGGGGGGGGGCACATATCGAAGTATTTCATTGCAGAATTCACAGGTTTTACCTCAGTTGTCCTCGCTGGACATTTCTGCAGAGAATCTGATTTGTGACCTTCCACTTTTCTCCTCATAAAACACATAAACACACACTGAGGCCATCACAGGCGTGAGACTCGCTCTGCTTGCCTGTAATCAACTGAACCGAGAGCTTTATGTGCTGTGGAATATGTGGTTTGAGGTTTAAGTGCCGGACACTTCCTGGAAAGTGTGTCCCAGAGGAAGTGGACACACAGCCCACAACTGAAGCAGTCGAACCCATAGATCAATAAATCAATATACCACCTTCAGGCTGATGCACCAGCAGGGGGCGCCACGTGACGTGTAGAAGTGTCACGCATAGGCCCCGCCCACCGTTTAGCGTTTTGTTTCTAAAAAAAAAAAATTAAACCTTATGTGATATTTTCAATTCGGCCAACATTTTTAAGTACCTGGCTTTTCAAACTTTAGGGACAGAAAGCAACCATCTATAAACGCCATAGCAAACAAAAAGAGCACTTTAGCAAGCACCTCAACACGTTAAAATCGTAGCAGCAACACCAAAACAAAAATTATAAAAAAAAAGGTTTTACCTGAGAATATTTGAGTAGTGTTGAGGACGACGTCATCTATATCGATATAAGGCTTCCTAATAATTCTTTCACTTCTAAAATTGCAAGTGTCTGTATCTAATAAAATCCTCTGCCCTGTAGTGTTCAGCTCCTAATCAAACACACCTGAAGCTCATTTATATAAATAAAGTGTTAACTCTATCAAAGAAATCGATGATGCCTTAAAATAACACTGGCTTTGAGACTGAGAATGCCATAATAAGAGCAGAATTATTATATGATGTTTTTGTGTAGTACGCTAATACTGAAGCGCAACACCAGATTATAGAATTAAATAGAATATATGATGCCACGCTTTAGTAAGAAACCGTTCGCGGTCAAACTCTGCCATCTTGTGGTGGCGACTGAGAAACACAGCACCCGTATTTCAAACAGATTGGTTCTCATTAAAATCAATTTTCCCCAAAATGTGGCTTTCAAACTATGAGCTTAAAACTAGAAATAGGACTGCTGAATTTATGCACACCTGAAAATGCGGTCTATATTTACTACGCATTTGTATGAAATACAATGAAAATGGATTTCGAAATTAAAAATTGATAGCCTGAATGCAATGTAAGTCACTTTGGATAAAAGCATCTGCTAAATGCATAAATTAAAATTTTTACATTTAATTAATATTTAATTTAAAATTGCAAAACAAATTATAGCTACTTCATTACACTTGTAACAGTTTACTATCGTTTTCCTTTAAAGTTCATTATTTTGCCCATAACATTATTATAATTGTCAATTAACGTGCAATTAAATGCACAATTATTCAATAATCTCACTGTAAAAGAAAAATATTGTTCTCAAAGATTACTGCTGCTTATTAAAATTGACTAAACAAATATAAAAATGGAAAACATGAACAAAAACCCACGATGCAAAAATGTAAACAAATTCTCAAAAATGTCACAATGCTAACTTACTGGTCCTAAAATTTTTATTTTTTCAAGTTTCACCTCTTTCTAATTGTAAGGCGACTCTTTATTTGAGCACCTCGGCCAAGCACTTAGATTTCATTAAAGAATCAGGAAACAATATTTTTGACGTTCTCCACTTTTTATTCATCTGTAATGTGAAAAGCACAAACATACACTTTAAAAGAAAGTGTTTGGTCTCTTGGTGGTGAAACGGGGCTTGTGCTGGCGACGCAGAACCCTGTGAGGAAGAGGGAACTTGATCTTGGAGTCCTGTTGAATCGAGAGATTAAATATTAAAGCCTTTAGATGCAAGTTTCAACAAATCACAATTAATGCGCATGAGATAAAAGCTGGAACTCATTAGCATTATTTGACCATGCAAACTCACGTGGAACTGCTTGATGGCGGGTCTGCGGCATTTGTTGGCTGGGATGATCTGCACCTTCATGATCTGGATGGCGTGGGCACGAGCGCGATGCCTGGCTCCCATATCACGATCTGAAGCACACATCAAATACGTGACATTTACCATAGAGTTAAAACACAGCAGCATCACTCCTGCAGACAGGATCTCGTGTCGCACCTTGATTTCACTTTCAGAGGCACGTTTGACAGCCTGTGAAAGGCGACAAGGTTCGGTGTTTCTTTGTGCACACATGGCAAGGGCATGACACTGGGAGGAAATGACCTTTGGGTTTGTGTGTGCAGGATGAACGAGTGTGTTTGTGTATAACTCACAGCACTGAGTGACCGCTCCAGACGTGGTCAGGTCTCTGTACTCGCGGTACATGTTGTGGGTCCCACTGCGAGAGTCGTAACGCAGCCAGATGCCGAAGTTTTTCACCTTGAGGGGAGATTTCTCATGGACCTGTGCAAGAACACAAAAGATCAAACAAGAGTTTAGGCTCCAGCCAGGTCATCTCAGAGAAAAAAAAAAAAAAAAAAAAAAAAAACACTCATGACTTGCAACTGGATTAAACACTATTTTGTAGCATCTCAAAGCAACAGGATAAGCTCTGGGCATCCTGCTTTCTCAAACAGGGAATCAGCCCCACCTTACCTGTCTAAAAAGGAAATCAACCCTCACTTGTCAAAAAAGGGAATCGAAGCCCATTCCATCAAAAACAAGGGAATCGATCCTCACTTGTCAAAAAAGGGAATCGACGCCCATTCCATCAAAAACAAGGGAATCGATCCTCACCTGTCTAAAAAAGGGAATCAACCCTCACTTGTCAAAAAAGGGAATCAACCCTCACCTGTCAAAAAAAGGAAATCAACCCTCACCTGTCAAAAAAAGGGAATCGACCCTCACCTGTCAAAAAGGGAATCGACCCTCACCTGTCAAAAAAAGGGAATCGACCCTCACCTGTCTAAAAGAGGGAATCGACGCCCATTCCATCAAAAAAGGGAATCGATCCTCACCTGTCTAAAATGGGAATCAACCCTCACCTGTCAAAAAAAGGGAATCAACCCTCACCTGTCTAAAATGGGAATCAACCCTCACCTGTGAAAAAAAGGGAATTGACCCTCACCTGTCAAAAAAAGGGAATCGACCTTCACCTGTCTAAAAAAAGGAATCGACCTTCACCCGTCTAAAAAAGGGAATCGACCTTCACCTGTCTAAAAAAAGGGAATCGACCTTCACCTGTCTAAAAAAAGGAATCGACCTTCACCTGTCTAAAAAAAGGAATCAACCTTCACCTGTCTAAAAAAGGGAATCGACGCCCATTCCAGCAAAAACAAGGGAATCGACCCTCACCTGTAAAAAAAAGGTAATCAACCCTCACTGTCAAAACAGGGAGCCGACCCCCACCCACCAAAAAGAACAGATTCATGTTTTCACAGATACAGTTGTTAAAGAGTAACAAGCACAGAACAGCGACACGCGTGCAGCAGGATCTCATGTGGCACCTTGAATTCACTTTCAGTGGCACGCTTCACAGCCTATGAAAGGCGACAAGGTTCAGGGTTTCTTTTCGCACACATGGCAAGGGCATGACACTGGGAAGAAATGACCTTTAGGTTTGTGTGCAGGCTGAACGCAAAAGTGTTTATGAATCTCACAGCACTCTCAAAGGGACTCGACCCCCTCTGTCTCAAAAGGGAATCGACTCAACACCCTTCAATAGAGCGAATCATTCGTTTGCATCTTTTGCTCATTAATAGTGATGGGATGTCTGATTCACTTCAGCACACCTGTTCTTTCAGAATATTCTTTTGTGAATGATATTGCTAATCATCTTTCATTTATTACAAACTGAGATTTGTTGTGAGTGTTATTCTGTAATATTGCACGTAAAAAAATATATGTATTGATTTGGCAGCTCCAAAACCCATCTGGTAATCGAACAGCCTTATTCGTACCAGGCCACAGTAGACAATCTCTCCGGAGGCTTTCTTCATCTTCCTCAGCTGGGAGACGAAGTACCAGAAGCGAGACTTGGCCACCACATGGTTTGGGGCGAAGATCCTCATGCGGTACAGAGGGGGTGCAGGGTTTTTAGCGGAGGGCAAGAGACGCCCAACAACCTTATACTCCCGAAGCTGCAGAGACAGAGAAACATTCAGAGATCAATACTGATGACATTTTCCTACTTGGGAAACTGGGAAGACCTGGCTAACTAGTACACGTGACTGAAAAAATATATTTTATTAATTTAAGATATAATCATGGTGCACCGAGAAAATACTTCATCTTGCCCACTAAAAAAAGTTATTTGCAATTGAATGCAATTTTCTATTTATTTAATTAGACTGGCGTCTTATTTCAATGTGGTTTGTCACCATTAGCAGTACGTTTAGTTAGGGTTAAGTTCACAAACTAAACACTAAAAAAACAGCATAGTTAAACATTTTCGACTTATCAAACATGAAAAACATGATTCATATTTACTTAAATGTGCACAAAATAACAGTCACTACTAAATCAAGCTAGCATCCGGGTACTTAGTGCGTCCCTATATATATATATATATGTGTGTGTGTGTGTGTGTAAAGACCTCTAACACTAGCTTGCTCTATTCTTCTATTTTTATATCCGTTTTCTTTTTACTTATTATATTATTTAAAAGGCCATGCTACGTGTACTGTGTTATCCTAACGGAGACTTGTTATAACACATATCTTTGCTCTTTTAGTTGTTTTTGATTGCTTCCACTACTATCCTCATTTGTAAGTCGCTTTGGATAAAAGCATCTGCTAAATGAATAAATGTAAATCAAGCGAGCATCCGGGTACTTAGTGCGTCTAAATGAACTGAGAGCGATTAGCGCTTAGACAACAAAGACAACCGCTGAACTGCAGGACATTAAACGGTCTAGTATATAAGAATAAATCACTTGAGTGTGTTAGATATCAGATAAACTCAAAAGCTGTGCTGTGGCATGTGTGTGTTCAATACTGAGCACGTGGAGTATCTCTACAGCCGCCATGTTTCTCTCCGCTACAATCAACGCGTCAAAAGCGAGTTTAGCGCTTTAATCCTAAACCTGTGTTGGGTGAAGTTATTGTTACGGAGAGTCGGGTGCCTTATGTGTGTTCTCGGTTTATAAATGTGAGGTTTAAGCGACTATAAATTGATTTAAAAAGGTTTTTACGTACTGTGCCAGACGCCTTCATGGTGTCTCTCGCTGACGGCCACTGTGAAAGAGGAAGCAGCAGGGCGGGGAATCCTGACGTCAATCCTCTTCCGAGGGGGGCGGGTCTTGCTGGAAGCGTTTTTATTGGTGACTTAGAGCCGTCAATCATAGCCGTTAGCGATCTTTTTCATTTATTTATTTATTTTATTTAGTTTTCAAACAATGCATACAACTCAAACTACAAAATACATTTCCTAATGCAAATTACTCATTTAAATATAATAGATGTTTGTATAAATTATTATTTCTAGTAGTTCTTCAACGAGTCAACATTTTTATGAAATTCAAAGGAAATTTCCCAAGAATTAACTTTATTGTGTTATCATTTATATTGGAGCCGATATCACCGTCCAATAGAGGATCACAGAATCGTCTATTCTAATTACTCTGTAAAAATTTGTAAAAAAAAAAAAAAAATCATCGACACCTGCTTCAAATAGTCTTTATTACAAAATAAATGTGTGAGAGATTCAGAATTTAAAAAAGAACATTGTGGTGACATATCTTCTTTAAACCTATTAAGAAAAGCATTACAGGGATTCTATCTATATTTTAAAACAAATAATTTGGAAATAAAAACGTTACTTGCGACAGTATTTTTTCCCTGGAAGGTATAGAAAACAATTGTTTCCATTTCATAAGCGCTTTTGGATAACAACTGATGTGAGAATTATTTCTGATGTAGGAATTAATGCATTTCTCATCCAAAAGACTAACAGCAATATTCCTTATGGAAAAAACTACATTACCCATGATGCTTCAGAGAAAGAGAATACTGCCCCCTGCTAGACACACACATAAAACGCATCCACGGCAGCAGCGTTTATTATTTGAATTATTCAGTTATGAAGCTATAAAATACATCTGTAAATTCATAATCATAAATACAGTTTGGAAAGCTCTGAACTCTTAAATTTTAGATGGCGTTAATTTCTTCTTTTTGAAAGAAATTAATGTTTTTATTCAGCAAGGATGTGTTAAATGGATTTTAAAAAGTCACATTGTTACGAAACATTTCTATTTAGGAATAAATGCTGTTCTTTTTTGTCAGTTTTTATTCTTTAAAGAAAATCCTGAAAAAAATATCACAGGTTCAAAAATAATAATAAAATAAATTAAGCAGCAAAACTGTTTCTAGTTAATACATCATCATATTTTCATGATTTCTGAAGATCATGTGACACTGAAGACTGGAGTAATGATGCTGAAAATACCGCTGCACATCACAGGTATAAATTCTGTTTAAAATAATATTATAATAGAAAACCATTTATTTAAATTGTAATAATATTTCACAATATTATTTATTTTCGGTATTTTTGTTTAAATAAATGCTTCCTTGATTAGCAGAAAAAGACCAATCTTACTGATCTAAATCTTTTGAACAGCAGTGCGTGCGCGCGCACTTTTTAGCGCTGTGCTCGCTGATTGGTGGATTTTTCTGTACAGCATCTTGGGAAATGTAGTTTTCACTATATAATCCGCTATTAGACAATTATTTAAAAAAATGAGCCGAGGTGATGCAAACTGATAGTTTTAACAAACGAATATACTAGCGATTAACAACCTCAGAGCTCACGACAGGCCTGTCTTTAAAGGTTTATCTGTTATTGTTAAAAATCTGTGCTCCAATCATAGCATGAACATTTGTACCTTGAATGTGTAAGACTTCCGGTTTTTAGCTTCCACTCATTTCACCTTCACAAAAACAGTCAGTCACGCTGCTTGATATTATATTTTTTTATAAACACACTGGTTTGTGGTGCAAACAGGTTTACAGTTCACCTAGTTTTAATCTTAGTTATATGAAAAGAGAACAGCTTCTGCAAAACAAGTTGGATACAGTTCAATGGTATTTTATGTTATATTATAGTAAAATACACAGCGGCACCTATGGACCCGATCCATAAACATCTAATGTTTTAATAGAGACAGCTGAAGATGTTCCAGATGTACCACTTGTGTTTTATTTCAACAATCAATAAACAGCTACGGATTAACATCTCACAGCGGTACCATCTGAGAAATAATGGCTGATCTTTTTTAGGAATGATTTTGGCATCAGTCATTCGACTTTAATGTACAAAGATAAAACATAGATCACTGTAGATTTGAGGTCTGTGTGGAAGCACATCAGAGACCCGTGATTTAGCTGCTGGTTCTGATTCGTTCAGCTCAAGTTTCACAGCTTTAGGAAACTGATTACTTCTGTTCATGACGGTCTAAATGAGTCTTTATGGCACTCGACGGCTGATCCTGGAGCAGTCCGGTGATCTGAGGAACAGGTTCATGATCTTATGAGCCTTTAAAGTCAGGATGAGGACTTTGAGTCGATGAACGCCGACACTGTTCCGTGCTGGACCTCGACAGAAATGAGCATCATCGCACGCTTGAGAGAATTAAAGATCCATGTGTGTGTTTGATTCTGGATCTCCGACAGATTTGCAACTTCCTGAGATCATAATTCAACACATGCATGGCAAAAATATGACAAAAGATGCTCTTAAGCGTCATGCACTGGTCAGTTTTGTACGGCGTCTTTCAGACTAGTTGATTGAAAACATCCAAACATACACATTTAAGTGTTAATTTTATTGCACTTGATCTTTTTGTATTTGTTAACTGACTTCAATTCCAAGAGTTTTTTCTCTTTCATGTCAACAACATTTTTTTTTTTTTATTAAATGTTCAGATTCATAGGCTGGAAATGTATGCAAAAACTGAATTGAGAGTTAATTATGTGCATGTTTAATTAAGTGATGCCACATGTGTGAATTGAAACAACATTTCAGGGACAAATGTTATATGAAGGTTCAGCCTGTCCATCTGTAGTGTTTCGAGGTCCTGGATATCTGTGGTTCAGATCCACCCAATCGAGTTCAACTCTGAATGACAACAAAGCAAAGAAAGGATGGACTGTGTGGAGTCCTCAGGAGACCTCGATGATCTCCAAGCTGCCGGAGAAGCTGGACTGGCTGCTCCTCGTGTTCATCTCCTCTCGGGATCTGCTGTCCGTCATGCGGTCCATCTGACAGCTCCTGCGCTTCAGCTGCTTCTCGAAGCTGCTCTCCTCGTGCCAGCTCCTGCGAGAGTCTCCTCCGTCTCCGCTGCGCTGCCGGCCACGTCTCCTCACCGCCTCCAGACCCGGAGCGCAGCTGCCGCCGCTGAAGATAGCCGAGGTCGAGTAGAAGCGTGCCGAGTCTGAGGAGAGGAACCAGCCTCCGGCCACGGGTCCCAGGACGATGTCCGAGTGCCAGCCCTTCAGCGCCCCTGCTGTGGCTTTAGAGTGCGACAGGACCCCCGCTGGAGCTCCATCCTCGCTGCCGCTGCGCTGGAGCACCTTGTTAGCTTGATCTTCAGCTGGACTTTGCTCTGAGACCTCTTGCAATGGGGAGAACTGACAGGGTTCAGCGACGGGAAATGCTCGAAGAGATGCTCCGGACTCGCCGTAGGATTTGATGTCCAGGGAGAAGGAGCGTTTGGGCCGGACGTTCTCCTCTGGTTCCTCTCCGAGCTGAAGGCTGCAGAGCGCCCGGGCCAGAAGATGCTCCTCGGGGACGCCGGACAGAACGCAGGGCATCGTCAGCGGCTCCAGCTTCCGCTCGTCTGACGGCGGTCGAGGATTGAACGGCGCATCGCTCGCGCTCTTCAGCTTCTTCTCGAAGTCCAGCAGCTGACCTAAGAAATTGAAGTTGGGCGAGATGGTCGGCCGTTTCTCCTTCACGAACCTGTGAATAGACACGCAATGTGGTGAGGGCACACAAACAGCTTGCAGATCGATCGGTAATTATGACTTTTTATCAAAAAATGTGAATAGTTTTTCTAGCAATTGCAAGTTTACATCTCGCAATTATGAGAAAAGATGTCGGAACCGGGAGAAAAGTCAGACTTGCGAGAACCATTAGGCCATGACTGCCACGTCAGAATTGTGAGATATAAACAGAATTACAAGAAAAAAAAGTCTGTCAGAATTATGAGAAAAAAAGTAAGAATTATGAGAAAAAGTCAAAATTGCAAGGGAAATAAGTCAATTGTGAGAAAAAAGTCAGAATTGTGAGAAAAAAAAGAATTGGGAAAAAAAGTCTGAATTATGATTTTAAAAAAAGTCAGAATTGCAAGAAAAAAGTCAGAATTGCGTGAAAAAATTCAGAATTGCGAAAAAAAGTAAAGATTACAAGAAAAAAATCTGAATTGCGAAAAAAAAAAGAATTGCGAGAAAAAAGTCAGAATTGCAAGAAAAATTGTAAAGATTGCGAGAAAAAAAGTCAGAATTGCGAGAAAAAAGTCAGAATTGCGTGAAAAAATTCAGAATTGCGAAAAGAAGTAAAGATTACAAGAAAAAAATCTGAATTGCGAAAAAAAAAGAATTGCGAGAAAAAAGTCAGAATTGCGAGAAAAAAAAGAATTGGGAAAAAAAGTCTGAATTATGATTTAAAAAAAAGTCAGAATTGCAAGAAAAAAGTCAGAATTGCGTGAAAAAATTCAGAATTGCGAAAAAAAGTAAAGATTACAAGAAAAAAATCTGAATTGCGAGAGAAAAAAGAATTGCGAGAAAAAAGTCAGAATTGCGAGAAAAAAGTAAGAATTGCAAAAAAGTAGAATTACGAGAAAAAGTAAGAATTGCAAGGGAAAAAAGTCAATTGTGAGAAAAAAGTCAGTATTGGGAGAAGAAAGTCATAATTGCGCTCACAAGAATTGCAAGAAAAAAAAGGATTGCAAGAAAAAAAATGTGTGAAAAAAAGTCACAATTGCAAAAAAAGTCAGAATTACGAGAAAAAGTCAGAATTGCGAGAAAAAATTTAGAATTGCAAGTAAATAAAATTCAGCACTGCGAGAAAAAAAGTCAGAATTGCGTGAAAAAAGTCAGAATTGCGAGTTATAAACTGGTTAAAATATAAAAAGGTAATTGCGACTTTTAAACTTGCAATTCAGTTGCAGAAAAGGGCTTTCATAGTGAGCCACTAAACGCAAAACAGAACCTTTTATTAATCTAAAAGTACAAGTCATTTCTGTAATTATTTTCATATAAGGATGATTTAACCTTTAAATCAAGAAATTTAATTCAGCTCAAGTACTTTGAGACTCATCCTTCAATGAATGTAGATTAATAAAGGCTCAGGGAATCTGCTGGTGTACCTGTACGCTTCATCTAACGACATGTCCATCCTCTTCATGATGTAAGCGATGGCGATGGTGGCCGAGCGAGAGATTCCCGCCAGACAGTGGACCAGGACTCTGGCGTTACTGGCCTTGGCTTTCTCTAACAGGAAACACACAAAAACACTTCCTGTCAGCTGACCTCCCACTCTCAACATACTCCTACAGTCACATGATCATGTCTGACCTATGAACTCCACGGATCGGTCCAGCCAGGGCAGGATCTTCTCGCAGAAGCTGTCGTTGACCGGCACGCGCAGGAAATGCGAGTCGGGGATGAAGTCTGGTTTGGGGCATGTGTTGCTGGCGTTGAGGACGTAAGCGATGTCACTCTGCTGCATGAGCTCCTGCGGAAACACAAACATCAGCACGAGCTCATGAGACACGCTCCTAACTCGTGTCTGTCGTGAGCATCACCTGGTTGAGGACGTCTCTCTGGCAGCCCAGGTACAGGTGCGGCAGGATCCGCGTCGGCCCGCTGCTGCTCACAGGGAGACAGGGCTGAGAGATGCAGGACGGCACCAGCGAGGACTTCCCTTCACAGAGACCCGGGAACAGCTGCGAGAACGCCACAAAACCACCTGTGGACCAGGACAGAACACAGACAGGTGAGGCCGGATGAAGATGTAGACCTGCTGAAAGAGATTCATGTGCAGAGCAAATCATGTCTTTAAGTTTGCATCCAGGTTTGTGTTGGTCTGTCAGCACTATAAATGATTTCAGATGAAAATGTGCATTGCAAAATTAAAAAATCCAACTTAAAATGTCAAAACGCTGCATAATAAGTTAGAGTTGAAGTACTAGTTAAGTACTAAAATTACTAACTGTAAAATAAATAAATAAATGTACTGAACAAATGACTAAAACTGAAATTTAATTTAAATACTCATATTATTTTTTAAAGCTGAGGCACTAAAATTAATTTTAAAAAAAAAATTGTAAAATATAAAAAATTTAAAATTAATTAAATTGAACTTAAATAGTCCTTTTTAAAAAAGCTGAGTTGCTAAAATTAATAACCATAAAATTTCAAAATAAAACTACAAACAATAAAACAGACTAAAACTGAAAACTAAATTAATGGAAACCTAAATAATAATATTTAAAAAGTTTAAGATCTAAAATTGTTAACAGATTAAATCAAAATTAAAAGGACACTTAAATTAGACACGCTCTAACCGAATCATTTGAATCAGTGAGTTGTTCACTGGAGACTCGCTCTGACCGAATCATTTGAATCAGAGAGTTGTTCACTGGAGACTCGCTCTGACCGAATCATTTGAATCAGTGAGTTGTTCACTGGAGACACGCTCTGACCGAATCATTTGAATCAGAGAGTTGTTCACTGGAGACTCGCTTTGACCGAATCATTTGAATCAGTGAGTTGTTCACTGGAGACTCGCTCTGACCGAATCATTTGAATCAGAGAGTTGTTCACTGGAGACTCGCTCTGACCGAATCATTTGAATCAGTGAGTTGTTCACTGGAGACACGCTCTGACCGAATCATTTGAATCAGTGAGTTGTTCACTGGAGACTCGCTCTGACCGAATCATTTGAATCAGAGAGTTGTTCACTGGAGACACGCTCTGACCGAATCATTTGAATCAGTGAGTTGTTCACTGGAGACACGCTCTGACCGAATCATTTGAATAAGAGAGTTGTTCACTGGAGACACGCTCTGACCGAATCATTTAAATCTGTGAGTTGTTCACTGGAGACACGCTCTGACCGAATCATTTGAATCAGTGAGTTGTTCACTGGAGACACGCTCTGACCGAATCATTTGAATCAGTGAGTTGTTCACTGGAGACACGCTCTGACCGAATCATTTGAATCAGTGAGTTGTTCACTGGAGACACAGGTGCAGGTGTGTGGTGTGAACCTGAGAGTAGGTGGACTGAAGGGAAACTCTTCTCCAGCTTGGCCAATAGGACGCTGAGGAAGGCCTCTGATGAGAGGGAGGCGGGGTCAGTCGAGCTCTGGTCATAGACCACGACCTCTTGACCCTGGAGCTCAAGCTGAAACACACACACACACACACACACACACACACATAATGAAATAGTGAGTTCATATCTGCTCATTATTCCATTTTCTAGTGTTCTGGTTGGTAAAATGATGTTCTATATTTATAATCAAGTTTGTCCATTTGTGTCAGTGTAGTTTTCTACTTCAGTCAGTAGCTAGCTGTCGAGGAAAGTTACTATAATGCATTACAATGTTGTTTTACTACTTTAAAAGTAACTAACTGCTGTACTTAATTACTTTTTATGATGTTTAGCAGGACATTCACTCTGTTCTTTTACAGGCAATGAGCAAATCAGATCAGATTTGAGCATCAAACAGCTTCCAGTTTGAGCAGCGTGAACATCCCGCTAAACATCTGCTTGGGTCTTGAGTCAGGTGACACAAGAGCAATACTCCTGTAGTTTCACGCACCTTCCTCTTGGCCGAGTGCTGCAGGAGTTCACTGATCTGGATCTTGTCCTGCTGTAATCTCCTCTTCATCAGTTTGGAGCAGTTGACGTTCACGGCCTCCAGGATGTGACACGTGTTATACTCCACGAACGGTCGGCTGTCGATCAGCAGCACACGGTCCAGAGCGCCCTCCAGCAGAGCCACCAGACCCTCGGCCCCGATGGGCCGCGCCGCGCGCTCACACATACCCACAATCCCTCAGTCCGTCTCTGCGCTAACAGTCTCTGTGTCTCAGTGACGATACACTCAGGAGATCAACGGCATCATGGTAGCAGCTGAAGATGCATTCGGCAGGCGCGCCAATAACATAAGATAAAAAGCAAGAGGAAACTCCAGAGGAAAAACGGTGCTTGAGGCGCAGTGGCTGATGGGAGTTTCTTTCACACCATCACAGCGGCGTGACCTCATGCACCTTCTTACCGCTGCACTCCATCATTCTGCTGAGACACAAAAACACATTGTGAAATGGGAACCCTCACAATGAATCTGGTTTTGGGGAAAGTTACTTTTAAAAGTAATACATTGCAATATTCAATTCAAAGTAGCTAATTGCATTACTTAGTTACTTTTTATGGAACGCTATGCTTTACATCACTCTTGCGTTGCTTTTTGATGATCAACATCATTGTCCAAAAATATACACTTAACCCAATCCCTACACCCTAAACCTAACCCTAGCCATAATTTGTATATCTGTGTATATCTGGTGACAGCAGCTTTGGGTTCACGTTGTTGGTGTGTGAGTGCTAAAAACAAAAAAGGTCTGCTTTAATTATGTAATCTCTTTCATGTGTACGTAACAGATTGCACAGAAACCAGAGAAATTCCCCTGTGTGCCGTAAACCTGCCAGTCAGACCTGTATGACGGGAAAATCCCAACAACAACAACAACAACTATGAAAAATATCTGAGTTACCTGTTTAAATAAGTAACCCAAGTTGCTTTGTTTTCCCATTCATTCACTCAAAGCTCTCCAATACCCATGTTGAGATAAATCGGGAAATGCAAAGGCACTTCCTTCATCCTGATGCTTATCATTTTCACTTTTGGTTTGCTTAGAGTTGGCAAAAATAATTATTTTATCATTAAAAACATATAAACAAGACCAGGTGACAAGAAGTAACATTAAAAAGTAACAATCTCAATAAGTTACTTTTTTACGATACTATAATGCATTACTTTTAAAAGTTACTTTCTCCAACACTGATTATTGCTATTATTTTAGAGTTAGACCAATTTTTTAAACTTAATATATTATTATAAATTTATAGTTACGGTACTTGTTGTGAATGGGGCTTAAAACAATAACTATACGATAAATATTTTCGCATCCGCACCATCAGACAATAAGCTCTTTAAAGACGAATGGATTCTGATTAGTTGTCATTGTCGGAAAAAAGAAAAACTGCTCTGGACAAGACGTCATTAATATTGTTCTTCTATGTCGTTATCATTGTAGTTCACTATCCTCTTCAGGTTAAAGTGATTATTAAAACTGTACAGTTATTGTTATGGTCATTGTTTAAGTCACGTGTGTCTGGATCAAATCAATGCCCTGATCCTGACATCAGGAAAAATACACAATCTTTCCATCGGTTTCATTCACAAACTGGATCAGTGATTGTCACATGTTTTCTTACTATACTAACATCCTATAAATTATTGTCAGGACTATAAACACTACATGAGTTCAGAATGCGAACAGAGTCAATCATGATGTCAGGATCACGGTTTTAAACTATCACAGAAACATCAGCTGAAAGAGTGAAAGTGAAGTCCAGATGTGTTAGTGAGACTGAAACCATGCTGACGTGAGGAGATCAGTTTCACACGTGTGTGCGGAGGCGGAAACATGAGATCATGTGAGGTCTTCATGAACAGGGTCTGTCCAGGCCATTGGGAGAAAAGCGTTTCCATCCCCCATCAAATATCAAACTAAACCAGAGTTTCTGCATCTTGTGTTTCCCTCTAATAACATGAAACTGGAGCGCCGAGCATTTCCACAAATAAAACATTTGATTGATTTCAGACGTCATGGAGCCGTTTCTCACAACACTTCATTCTGGCTCTGTTTTAGGACCGTTCGGGATTCAGCTGGACTCAAACATTTATTCATGAGCATTTTAATTATTTAGTTTTTTTAGCTTGAGATCTAATTTTAAATTGTTGCCGAACAAATTGGCTTCACGGTTTCTTCAAGTCACATCATTTTTTGCAAAGGCAGAGCTGAATTAAAACTGTTTGATCCGTGTTTTTCTGACCGAAGGTTAATAGCTCAACCTGCCTGGCAGAGATAACAGCGATGGAGGACTTTGACCCGTCAAATGGCCATCAGAACACAAACAGATCAAACGAGGCTGTAATCAAACCACAGACACGTTCAAAGGCCCGAGACGTTGTAAATGAAACACGCAAACTGATATTTACAGTCGCTGAGATGCACAACAGTCCAAAGTCGCGCTGAAACCTCTGTTCTAAAATCAATGTAACAGTATTTAAGATACTGTATGTTGTGTAATCAATATGTCAATAATAGCCAGAGGGTAGAAATAAAGATTTTATTCATAATGCACGTCTATGATAGCCATTAAGCTTTGCTGGTGATAGACAGCTTAAACACTAAACAAAAGTTTTGACCCCCTCTCAATGAACATCTATTGGACTTTTCATCGTTTTTATAATCTGTTTAATGCACTATAATCAGTTAGAAAATAATAAGAATAAGCTTTCTCAAGCCAACCTAAATATGCATCTTTCAATCATCTACAACAAATTATAATATCAAAACCATAACGATCAGCATTCACTGATTATGAAGAATTAAGACTTTTGTTAAACTATTTAAGACCAAAACCAAATGGCTATGCTAACACTGCAAGCCTTAATGCTCTATTCCATTTGTTATATTAAATGTTTGTTATATTAAATCATGGTTCTTAACTGGCATGTGCAAAAAAAACAAAAAATACCAACAGTGTTGCCAGGTTTTCAAAGCAAAATCCACCCAGTTGCTTCTCTAAACTAGTCCAAAACTAGCCCAGTCCCACTCCAGAGGGGCAAATTGTTAAGATAAATAGTTAAATATCATAAGCATAACAACTTATTCCATATTTTCTAATAATATTACGACGGGGTAACATGTATATTGAAAATAGCAGAGGACCTAGGACAGATCCTTGTGGCACTCCATACTTTAATGGTGATAACTGAGATGACTCCCAGTTTAAATAAACAATGAACAATGAAGAGTGACGTAAAAGACACATGGCTGTGGTCACATTGATTTAGTACCACATATGGAAGTGCACAAATCGGAATTTAAAAGATCAGATTCCATGTGGTTTGCGCTGTTCACACTGTCATGAGAAAAACAGATCTGAGACATGTGAGCAAAAAAAAAAAATCGGATTTGGACCACATTTAACTGAAGTGTGAACATAGACTTTTTAAAGACCTAAATATTAATTAATTATCAGTCAGGTTAATCAGATTGCTTGTTGTTGTCCTGCACTAGTAGAACAAGCAGGGAACTAACCTTTGGGTCAATTACTAGATCACTGCTGGACTGACCGACACAACTAGCTGCTCCATGGGATGATCCTGATCTAACCAGCTTCTTCTTCAAGTAAGACATTAGTGGAAATGAAACGGTGACGTGAGCGCGTTCAGCTTTACGAGGGGAAATTCTTGATTCCTCCAGAACATCACATCCTAATCGGCAGATTCGCGACCACAACAAACCGCCTGGAAGCCGAGGGACATTTTAATGACAGGCCTCCTCCTGAGCGCCTGTGTTTAACGAGGAGACGATAACGAGCTCCAAATGCACCATTACTCTCACTGTCTGTCTGTCTGCTGTGAGTCGTGAAGGACCCGCACATCACAACGTCCTCTTTAAGCAAGAGCCAATTTAAGGGACCCAGGTTTATTCTTATGTCATCTGTAGAGGACAATATATGTTTTAAGTCAGGATGTCCTGAACAGAGCACATTCAGAGCTATTTTTAGAGATATCAGATGTTTGGAGGGTTTGATCATAAACACACTTTCTGCTTGGTCTGTAAATATGACTGATATTGACAGAATGATCAAATGTAGTACTCTTAAGGAAATATAATAATGTTCTGACTCCTTTTCAAATTGTTTGTCGTGAATAAACATCTCAGAAAAATGTTATGGGGATTCAAATCTGAACCAGAACAGGGCTTAATTTTAACATATATCTTTTGTAGAGGACTCCAGGACAAACGGTCTGTTCATCAGGCATTTTGGGGAAACAACAATAAATTATTGATCAATATTCCTATGAGATATTCTAAAGAAAATGTTGCCAAGAAATTACTCCTGTTACACTTTTTTTTCTGTTATGGTTTGCTACAATGACACATTAATATGATAATTAGATGCAATGTAGCCTATAGAATGGCAATACCAATATATGAACATTTCACGCACTTTTTTCATAAAGTACAGTAGTATATCAAATCATTATGTTATATCTTTCATAACATAGGTACAAAGTTTGGCTAAGAATAGCCTGAAATCTAAAAATATTTTTTTTGCCTACATGCCTTTTTATACATGTATGTATGTGTGTGTATATTATATATATATATGTGTGTGTGTGTGTGTGTGTGTGTGTATGTGTGTTTTATATTTTTATTAACTTTGTCCTGGTGTTCTCCACATAGGACATAGAAAAAAAATGTGAATAATTTTTTTTTTTCCCCGAAAATGTTTTTTTTTTCTCCATTGGTTTCTTATGCTGTAATGACAAATATATATATATATATATATATATATATATATATATATATATATATATATATATATATATTTTTTTTTTTTTTTTTTTTTTTTTTTTTATAAAACCTTTTCTCTGGGTTTCAGGAGGGTAAATCCATGGGCAAGTCTTTCAGAGCCTCGTATTTAAATAGAAATGATCATGTTTACTCAGAGTAATCCAGTGTATTTGTAACATGGAAACAGTCACGAAAAAACAACAGCATAAGTGCTTTCTGTTCCTCCGCAGGTGATTTTTTTATAAACCCGCTGTGATTAAACACGCTGAACTTCCCTTTCAGAAATATCCTGAAATGAGAGACGTGATCATGTGACCTTCACACACTGAAAACAGACAATAACGTCATACCATGGTATAACAATGTTTTGTTTTGTTTTTCAGACAGATATTATTATAATACCATGGTTATTTTGAGTGCTATTTGTAGTATCGCTGAGATTATATTACACTTTGTTTCTATTTAATATTATTCAGTTGCTTTGTTACAATCTGTATTGTTAAAAGCGCTATATAATTAAAAGGTGACTTGACTTTTTAATATTATTTTGATTTTTTATCTATACATTGGTATACATATTCATGTTAATTTGTTGTGCATTTCTATCATTTGTATTCATAGTTTGTTGTATTTAAAGAAATCGATACAGTTTTTATTTTAGTTTTAGTTTCAGCTATTTTAGGGAAATTAGGAATATGCAGCTAGTCGAAATAAAATCAGTTTGAGTTTATATATATATATATATATATATATATATATATATATATATATATATATATATATATATATATATATGATTATCCTTCAGTTAACATTTATTTTATTTAAATTAACCCCCCAAAAAAAGTAATTTCATGCTTTTTTAAATTTTATTTAAACATATTTACATGTATTAATTTAGCACACATACTGATAGCGTTGTTATTATAGTGTATCTAAGTGAGAACTGAATATACTGTTAATACTATAAAATTATAGAAAGTGATAATCATTATGGTATCACCACACTATTTTAATGTAAAGTTACACCTGAACATTTCAACAGGACACGAGTGTGTTTTCTGTGTTTTTACAGATGTCAGAGTCACAATGTACTGTATTTAATGACAGCAAGGTAAATATGAAACTCAACAGAGCTTTCCGAAACATTAAAATCATTTGACTAGGTTTACTAAGTAAACGAAAGTAACAATAACATCGTCTCCACACACACACACACACACACACACACTGCGGCCCTCCGCGATCTGTTTCTCATGTAACACATGTCCGAAACTCACCATGAAGGTCCAGTTCGTCTCATTTACAGCAGATCCACGGATAAAGCTGACCGGAAGTGTAGTGACCCCGATAGAGACGCGGATGGGTTAGTTAGACTAGTTAAAGCTGGTCAGTCTGCTGCTGGTGAAGTTAGACTGAGTTCGTGAGCTCATCGGGTAAAAATAACATCATGGCGTCATTGAAACTCACACCGGCCACAAACTCAGACTCACGCTGAAAACCGGAGAATAAAGATCCGCTGATCCGCTGGGGTCCGGTAATGAACACAGAGAGCCGACTCTGAGACCGTAAATGAGTGTAAAACAGTGTAAATGAGTTTATGAGGCGGAGCTTGAGTCGAGACGGCTCTCATTACACAATCAGCAGCAGAGCTCCGTGTATTTCACTCATGCACGCTTTATTACTGCTGGACTAATCCAGATAAACAGTAAAATCAGTCACACAGACGTCTGTTAAAGATCTCTTGATCTGGAAAGCATCTGCTGTCTACAAACGCCTGACAGACATCTTTCAGTTTTACATACATTCCAAACATTCCAAATCAATATGTCTTGCAGATGTAATGCAGACGTCAAATAGACGTCTCTGAGATGTAGGTGTGCTATCGGGGCTAAGATCGCATCATCTGGAAAGTGTTCAAACCTCAGACATCTTTAAGATGTCAGTTTTACATTCATTCTAAATCTTAAAGACATCTTCTAAACGTCTTTTCGACATCTGAAGGGAAACCAACTGTTGATGTATTGCAAATAAGACGCTCTAAAAAACAAGTCTAGCAGATGTAAATACGACGTCAGATAGACGTCTCCGTGATGTACGTGTGCCATCGTGGAATATATGTAAACTTTTTTACTTAAAAATCAACTATTCGCATACAAGACGACAGCACTCTATTTGATGTCTGCATTACATTGGCAAGACTTATTTTTTAGAGTGTTTGCTCATCCGTCTATAGTTCGTTTCCTAACAGATGTCAAGCACACGCACATCTGCAAGATATCTGTTAAAGATCTCTTGATCTGGAAAGCATCTGCTGTCTACAAACGTCTGACAGATGTCTTTCAGATGTCAGTTTTACATACATTCCAAATCATAAACATCTTATTTACATCTAATAGACATCTATTTGACATCTTAATGCAGACGTCAAATAGACGTCCCTAGATGTATGTTTGCTATCAGGAATGCTTGTAAAACTGACATCTTAAAGACGTCTGTCAGGTGTTTGTACACAGCAGATGTTTCCCAGATCTTTAACAGACCTCTTAGAGACGTACCAGTGCTATCTGGAAAAGATCACTTATTACAAATTGTAGGCCGTTACTGATTCCTAACTACATGAGAAAAATTTTAGTTGGTAAAGTAATCCATTATGACCTTGTGGGGACATTTTTTGGTCCCCCTGAGGAAACAAGCCTATAAATCATACAGAATGACGTTTTCTGAGAATCTAAAAATGCATAATGTGTTGTGTGAGGGGGAGGCAGAGCTGGGTAGTAACTGATCAGAATCCAAAAATCTGATTACTTTTACTTTCGATTGCTTTTGTCTTTCAAAAATACGAAAATGCACAAATTCCTATAATTTCTTACTTGTAATGTAGGAATTCCCAAACTTTTTTTCACTTAACATATTTACTTGAAGTACACATGAAATTTAAATATATACAGTGTGTGTGTGTGTGTGTATGTGTATGTGTGTATATATATATATATATATATGTATAAATCAAGCTGTTGTTAAGTACAATGATTGGAACAAATTATCTTTATCTTAGTATTTTTATATCAATATCCTGTTTAAATTAATGTGAAAAACAAGTTAGGGCAAAAGCATTCTAATAGTAGTCTGATTAGCCTATATTATCTTAAATGTGTAATGATTTATGTTACTAACTTTTACTAATCTTTTTAGATTAGAGTCTTGGGTAGGTCTAAAAGCAAATGCTCTGAAATGGTTTCAGTCATACCTATCTGACAGAAGGTTTTTAGTGAAACTGGGAAATTGTTCCTCTTCCCCTGCTCCTCTGACCTGTGGCATTCCACAAGGCTCTATTTTAGCTCCCTCTCTATTCTCTCTGTACATGCTGCCTCTGGGTTCTATCCTAAGAAAACATGGTGTGTCTTTTCATTTCTATGCATATGACACTCAAATCTATCTTCCAGTTAAGAAAAACAACTCCACTGCGATCACTTCTCTCCTCCAATGTTTAGAGGAGGTGAAATTATGGCTAGCCCAAAATTTCCTCTTCTTAAACGAGGCCAAGACCGAGGTAATTGTTTTCGGTCCTAATGACAACTCTCAGTGCATAAGCCCTGAGTTTGATAGTTTATCCATTTTCAGATCCTCACGGGTGAAGAACCTAGGTATTACTATTGACCAACACTTAAAATTTGAAAGACATATCTCTTCTGTAATTGGATCCAGTTTCTATCAGCTTCGTTTACTGTCTAAAATTAAAAACTTTCTCACTCCAAACACTCTAGAAATGGCTGTTCATGCATTTGTTACATCGCGTCTAGATTACTGCAATTCTTTACATTGCGGTATATATCTAAATCTCAAATTGCACGACTTCAGCTAGTCCAAAATGCTGCAGCCAGACTTCTTTTAAACTGTCGTAAACATGAACACATCACTCCAATTCTGAGATCCCTTCACTGGTTGCCAATTTCTCAGACAATAGACTTTAAAATTCTCCTCTTCATTTATAAATCCCTTCATAACAAAGCTCCTGTCTATTTATCTGAACTTCTTCAACCTTATACTCCATCAAGAAGCCTACGATCCTGTGACCAGGCTCTGTTGGTGGTCCCTGGTGTTAGGCTAAAGCGTAGAGGGGAGCGTGCATTTGCAGTGGCTGGGCCACGACTCTGGAATACCTCCTTGCTAAAAACTTTTTTTATTTTCCTTAGTGTACTGACTAGTGTATTATTCTAAATTTTGAAATGGGTGGTTTTAATTTTTGTCTGGTCTATTTTTTTATGTATGTGCAATATTCTTGCTCTTATGTAAAGCACTTTGGTCAGCCAGGAGGCTGTTGTAAATGCGCTATACAAAAAAAAAAAAAAATGAAATCGAAATCAGTAACCGACTACAATTTGCTCTCTGGGTATGTTTAGACATGAAAGACTGATCTAACGCACATGTAATGCTGCTTTCAGTGACTTATTATATTGAAAATATGTAATGAGTTTGTGTGTGTAAACTGATGATCTTTCTAGAATGTTTAATTTTGGCCACCTGGAAGAGACTACATGTCCCAGCATGCAGCGCGGTAGGCGTCACTCACACAGGACCGGAAGAGCGCTGTTAGCATTCGGCTAAAAACATAAGCAGCTCCGCTGGAAGATTGATCAAAAATCACCTCAGTCGGACTCTGATCGATTACAGGTGAATGATCGAGGATCAGCACACGACTGCAGACTCCCGTCGATTGGAAAACACGCGATGGATCACAGTAAAGTGCGTCAAATGAACATTTATAAACATCGCTCTGGCTTACAAACGGTGCAGATTGATGGATCATGATATTCTGTGAAATATAAAAAATTAAGCATTTTAATATCACCGAATTGTGCTATAGTACATTAAAATACCACGGTACCTCCAAAGTACTAATTTCATTTTTGTAAAACATTTATTTATATACAGAAAAAGCAGTCTCACAATAATAAAAGGGAAAATGAATCTGTTATAATACAAATTACATTTCAACCTTGAAGCAGCTAAAAAAAGACAATGGTGTAATCATTCAGAATAAAGTTTAACAAACATAACAAAGTAAAATTCATCAAATATGAAACTAGTTCATTTTTAGTTTGGAAAGCAGCTCCACAGAGGAAAACAGTGTGGGATCAATTTAAATACAATACACCACGTTTCAATGTTTAGGAATTTATCAATTATGAAGCATTAGTTTCAATAGTCAGCTGTACAGATGACCGCCTGTGTTTTCCTCTTTCGGTTTGGATTGTTTACAGCAATTGTTTATTAATGTGGCATGACCTTAAGTCTCTTCTAAACTGTAGATGGTTGCTGGAAAAGTGAAGAAACCCGGTAAACGCGGCCGCAAACCTGCCAAGATCGACCTGAAGGTCAAGCTGGAGAGAAGCCGGCAGAGCGCCAGAGAGTGTCGCGCCAGAAAGAAGCTGCGCTACCAGTATCTGGAGGAGCTGGTGTCCAGTAAAGAGAGGGCCATCTGTGCGCTGCGAGAGGAGCTGGACATGGTAAACACACGCTCGATCTGTCGCTGTCCTGCGTCTGCGCAGCCGTGCTGATGCTGTTCATGTGTCTGCAGTACAAGCAGTGGTGTCTGGCCATGGACCAGGGGAAGATCCCATCCGAAATCAAAGCCCTCCTGACCGGAGACGAGCAGAAAGCACCGCAGACCTCCACCAACAAGATCCTCAAGAACGTCAAGTACAGCTCCAAGACGTCTTAGAATCCGATCCAGAATCTCCATTCACAGTGTTCATCTCTAATAAGCTTTTATGACAACATTACGATTCAGACGGAGAGTTATATATGTTTCACGTTCAGGTGTTTGTTGTGTGATTCGGAAACATTTCCACTTCCTTCTTTATTTATTTATTCATCACTCGTGATGAAGGATTCCAGCGTTCATTTTTATGAAGCGTGGATTAAAAACATAAACAATAAAACAAGCTAATTGCACCTTTTTGTTTCATAACGCAGGCTACTGTCCTCACAATTCATATTGTTTTTTTTTGTAATTAATGGGGGGGGGGGGGGATGATGATTTCAAGTTTCTAACTATTCGCAATTTTGACAAGACAAGTTAAAATTGTGAGATATTAACATGCAATTGTGAGGAAAAAAGTTGCAATTAGCTTTTTATTTAATTATTTTTGGGTGGAAACAGAATTGCAACATTTTAAAATCTTTTAAATTCCCAGTTTTTCTCAGAACTGAGAACAACTGAGTCACAGTTACCTTTTTTTATTCCTGTATCCCATTGTAGAAACCAGCTTCGTCACTCCGATGCTTCTTAGAATGAGTTTAATCCATTAAATCTTTAGACACAGATGTTATAAGACTCAACTGTTGCCAAAATCTCTCCCTCGTCTCTTTGCACTTTACGACATTTGAAAGATTGCAACGCATAGCACTTCCCTCTTCTCTTGTACATATAGTTTTATGTGTTTTTTGTTGATGGTGTATTTATTCCACTAAACTGAATCTTAAAGCACTTTCCTTCAAAGCTCTAATTTTTGTACTTTTATTTGATCTTTCTGCTTTAATTGGCAGGTTTGCAAAAAACGAACTAAAATTTCAGCACAGATGAGTTACGATCTGAATGAATGTAGAACTATTTCATGACCGTGATCGGTTTAAACGCAGATGTAGAAGAAGACACTCTTATTGGCCTTCAGCTTGTTTCCTTCTGGCTGGCATTATCTATGTTTAGAGCTCAAATATATTTTTATATGGCGTGTATAATATGTAGATTGTAATTTGTAGCAGGGTGATGCTTATTAATGATAAACGTCTTATTAAAACATGCACCTTTGCTCCACCTCAGTGCGTCTGACTCTTCTTGTCTCTCTTGCCTCAAATCATCACAGATGTAGACGAGTTTGGAGAAATGTAGCACTGCATCAGTGTCTCAATGCTACATTAATGATACATCGATACATTTCAGACAGTGAAATGTTTATTGCACGAAACAACACAAACGAATCTCTTTTGAAGATTAACATAAACCGTTCGCCGCCTCCAGGCCACCGTAGGATCACAGCAGTGATCATAAAGGTGTTTAGTAATTGTCGTCCATTTCATCAGTGTGTAGCTGAACTAGTTAACACCACGTTTTTTGCATTTCAACAAAGTTAGTTTAATCGTTTTGATGTGTGACGGCAGTTTAATCAACAGGCCACTCAAAAGTTATCATCACTTACTCATCCGTGTATCATTATAATGAGTTAAAGGGATAGTTCACGCAAAAATTTACATTTTGACATCATTTACTCATTAACTCAAGTTGGTCCAAAGTTGTGTTAAAGTTGAACACAATAGAAGATGTTTTGGGAAATGTTGCTAACAAAACAGCTGGTACCCACCGAGTTCAAAATTACTATTGAAGTGAATGGGGACTATCAAATGTTTAGCTACCAGCATTCTTCAAAATATCTTCTAAAGGGGGCTGTTCACACAGAACGCGTCTAAAAACGCGTGAAGCAGGGCTCAGGAATGTTTTTTTCCGCAATGTTACCATTAAATTAAACTTGCTACTGAAGCTACTGAAAACAAAAGCTGGCAACGCTTGCCCTGCCTCCAGGGTTTTCTGATTGGAAATTATTTTAATTTGACGCGGCATCGTAAAATTGTGGCACATTGCTAGAAAGACACAAGACATGAGCGCATCTAGTACGTTTATTTTGAAAAACACTAGAAAAGTAACGCATTGGAATGGAAAAACACGTTTTGTGTGAACGGCCCCTAAGAAAGAATCTCATTCAGGTTCAACCACGTAAAAGGTGAGAAAATTATGAACGAATTAAATTCTCTTTAAAGACTTTATACGAATGTGTTAGGTGGGTTGGTGCTAATCGGCCATGCTAACTTCTTCTCCTTTGCTTCCCGGTCAAAAGTGTCATGAACTGAGTCTTTGATGAGTGTCTTTGCCGGCGCGGGCAGTTCGACGACGCCCACGTAGTTCTTTTTGGCGATCCGCGAGCTGGCGGTGATGGTGTATGCGTTACTACGATAACACTTCATAGACGACATGCAGAACGTCTCGCGCATGCCGCGTCTGAAGTTGGCGTTATACACAGAGTACAGTGTGGGTTTGGACGCCGTGGAGCTGAAGGAGATCCAGGCCACAGTGATGAAGAACAACGCCGACTGTCTGCTCGGGCCCGCCGTTTCCTTCGGGTGCCAAATCTGTGCGAAGTAAAACGGCGTCCAGGTGAAAAGAAACACAGTGTTGAGCATCAGGAACATCTTAATGGTTTTTACTTTAGTCCTGGGGACGATGTTCATGGTCCTGCGCACCGTTCGTCCATCAGCGCTAATCCTCCAGATGTAGCGCACTACACGCTGGTAGAAGGACACGATTAGCAGCGCCGGCACCAAGAAACCAAGAAAAAGATGCGCGACGGCGTACGCCAACCCGTCCCAGCTGTCCGCCAGGAAGAAGTCACAGTGGTTTTGCGACGCCGATGATCCGTAGAATAACAAACACGGCGAGACGAACGCAGCGTCAAAGAGCCAAGACGCCAGAATCATTCGTTTGGCTTTCTCGCGCGACACTTTAAAACTCAACGGATACACAATGGTGTAGAAGCGATCCACGCAGATGGACAGAAGCACGTAGACCTGGACTCCGGGGCACAAGTGCTGCAGGTAGCGCACGGATTTGCATGCGGCCGCGGTCAGAGGCCAGTGACCGGTAGAAACCTGCAGGAGAACTAGCGGTGCACATGCTAGGCTCAACAGCAGATCCGCACACGCCATCGACACAACAAAATAGTTAGTGGTCGACTGGGTTCTCCGGCTCCGATGGATTACCAGACACACCAACGAATTCCCCAGCACCGAAATTACCCAGAATACCCCGAACACAAGGCCGAGGAGCGTGACCTCTGCTGGCGACAGGTCGTACGACGTCACCGAGACGTTGTTCTGCAGCTTTGCGGAGGTGTCCAGATGGCAGAAAACATGCGTCGGCGTGGAGGAACCGTTCCTGTCTGAGTGGTTAAAGAGGAACAAGGACTTTACGCCCTCCGTGGACAGGAAGTACACCATTTGCCCTCTCTGTGTCACATCAAAGCTGAAAGAAACGACAAGTACTATTAAATTACTGTGTTTCAAAGCAGAGAGACATACACATTTCATAGAGATTTCGAACTAAGCTGAATGAACTGGCAGTAAATCAGGGTTTCTGCAGGTTAATTAAAGACTAAACCACTTTTTAAGAAATAAAGTGAATGGAAAAGCGAAAAGGGTGATCTAAGACCTTGTTTGGTCCCTGTAACTGTAACCGTTCGTTTCTGGATCTGAATCATCCACAGAGCTCGAGCTGAAGCAGAAATTCAATTAAAATCTAAATGCTGACGATGTTCCTCCAGAGACGTTCATTAGGATGTGTGTGTTGTGAAGTTTACTCTGGGGGCTGCTGTAATTCATGCAACATCCCAGACAGCACAGAAACATCTGGAAAACATCTGACAGACGTCTTTAAGATGTCAGTTTAACATTCATTCTAAATCTTACAGACATCTTCTAAAAGTTTATTTGACATCTGATAGGAAACAAATAGCACACGTACATCTCAGAGATGTCTATTTGACGTTGCATTTACATCTGCAAGATGTATTTTTTAGAGTGTTTGCTCATCTGCAATACGTCTATAGGACGTTTCCTTTTAGATGTAAAACAGATGTCTATTAGATGTCTATAAGATGTTTATGATTTGGAATGTATGCAAAACTGACATCTGAAAGACGTCTGTCAGACGTTTGTAGACAGCAGATGCTTTCCAGATCAAGAGATCTTTAACAGATGTCTTGCAGATGTACATGTGCTATACGTATTGCAGATGAGCAAATGCTCTAAAAAATAAGTCTAGCAGATGTAAATGCGACGTCAAATAGACGTCTCTGATGACAACATCTCAGATAGCACAGATACATCTGGAAAACATCTGACAGACGTCTTTAAGATGTAAGTTTTACATGCATTCTAAATCATAAAGACATCTTCCAAACGTCTATTTGACATCTGATAGGAATTCATTTTAGACGTATTGCAGATGAGCAAACGCTCTTAAAAATACGTCTTGCAGATGTAAATGCGACGTCAGATAGACGTCTCTGAGATGTGCGCGTGCTGTCAGGGACAATACACAGCAACAAACCCAAACGATTCATGATTCATTTGAGATTCGCTGAAGAAAACGCTCGTTTAGATCAACATCTAAGGGCCTGTGACCATCATATCAACCAAATATCAGCCCAAAACCGTCATTTATGATGGATAACGGGTTACTGTATATGAATAAGCATCTCTTGTTATATATTAATATATCTTCTGCAGGCCACTGGATGTTGAGAACCAGTAAAACGCGTTAGTAATGTCTAGATCCCATTCTCCTGTCTGTCGTGTTGTTTTAATCACACATTCACTCACTCGTCGCGTTGCTGTCAGATTGAAGCATCTTGATTTTTGCTCCTCACATGAACGCGCTTCTTCTTCTTCTTCTTCTCCTCGGATCGCTTAATTCCTCCATCAGGAATACGCGTCTATTCTCATCATCATCAACAACGTATTTCTTTATAATACATCAGTCACAGCATCCAGTCGCGTCACCCGAGACAAGCGGATCCACGGAGCGTGCACTCATCAGTCCCGCGGACGCGCGCACTCCAGAGTGTAACGCGGCGCTTTGATTGAGCTCATGAATTATGTATTATTAATATTATTATATTATTAGTATGCGTGTTATAAAACACTGGTTTGCATTATTGACCAATTTATATTTTCTATCCTCTAAACAGCATGATCCTCACGCAATTTTTTTTTTACATAATATTATATAATATTATTGAAATCTCACGTATGATTCTCTACGAATTAAAACACGGGGATAAAATATATTGTATGTTTTAGTTTTTTACTTGTTGTAGGTTACATATATTAAAATTAATAATTAAAATGATGCTTGAGGATCAAACCGTCCCTATTTTTTTTTAATACAAAATCAAACGATCAATGATAAATAGTAGATAAATAATAGCACGGATTAAAACAGCAATAATAGGCCTTGCAAAATGATGACTTTACACATTACAAAATTCAAACAATAAATAAATAATAAAACTATTTAACAAATATTTTTTTTATCATTTTCATTTTCACAAAGTTTTTGTTATTTTGTTCATGCTTTGGATCTTTGTTTATGCATTTATGTTTAGTTAAGGCTGAAAGTGTCTGTTTGGTGACATGGAACTATATGAAGATGACTGTGAGCAGAAGCAAAGCATTGTGGGTAAAGATGTGGTGTGAAGCATGTGTTATAAATAAAAAAACACAATGGTTTTATCAGAACTCAGCGGTTCTTTTTACTCATTTAAAGAAACAAACATTACTGTCTATAAATAGTGCAAGCGCTTTCATTTACACTGAAGGAAAACACATCTGCTTTACACGTTCACTAACGTTCACCAACACAAGAGCAGGAGCGCTTTCGAACTTCACACATGCTTACAGCTCTAATGATGGATATGCTTCACTTTCATGAGGAGAACAGAAATAAAATCACTTATTTGGGCTTAAAAGCAACTCTAGTGTAATGTTCACATTCAGAGAATTAACGCAGGATTAAAATAATGGCATTAAGTCAAGTTGAAGATGTGTATTTACATTCTATTCACATGTACAGTACAGCTAACAGAGTTTGTGATTTGTGTGAGCGCGTCACATTCGATCCACGGCTCTGATGTCCACCGTCAGCGTCCCGAACCTGAAACACAAAGGCCACCGTCATTACAGCTCCATTACGGATGGATTTTGCATCATTAATACCAGTGTTGGGAGTAACACATTACAAGTAACTTGAGTTACATACTTTTTCAAGTAACTAGTAAAGTAATGCATTACTTTTTAATTTACAAGAACATATTTGAAAAAGTACCGTATTTTCCGGACTATAAATCAAACTTTTTTTCATAGTTTGGCTGGTCCTGCGACTTATAGTCAGGTGTGACTTATTTATCAAAATTAATTTGACACGAACCAAGAGAAATGAACTAAGAGAAAACATTACCGTCTCCAGCCACCAGAGGGCGCTCTATACTGCTCAGTTCTCCTGTAGTCTACACTGAAGACATAGAGCGCCCTCTCGTGGCTGGAGACGGTACTGTTTTCTCTTGGTTCTAAATAAATGCGACTTATGTTTTTTTCCTCATCGTGACGTATTTTTGGATTGATGCGACTTATACTCAGGTGCGACTTATAGTCCGAAAAATATGGTAAGTCCGATAAGTAAACATGATATCACTGTAGTTCTAGACTAAATGTAAACAGTTTTTATCAAAAATGAATTAAAATAGTGAAATGCAAACTCAGAATAGGATGCAAACTTGCAATAATTTAATAACAGATATCCTTTTTTTACTCTTCCTTCAGCCT
This sequence comes from Carassius auratus, assembly GCF_003368295.1. Classification (NCBI taxonomy): domain Eukaryota; kingdom Metazoa; phylum Chordata; class Actinopteri; order Cypriniformes; family Cyprinidae; genus Carassius; species Carassius auratus. The sequence goes on along the minus strand of NC_039271.1, from coordinate 6,120,098 downwards.
GAGGTTTATTCCTTCCACTTTTTGGTATGAAAGAGCGTTTACATTTGCTAAAAATATAACTTTTTATATTAAAAACAAACAAGCAAGCCCCGCCCAGATTTAAAAAGTTACGGAAAAGTATCGCATTCCTTACCATAAAAAAGTAACTTTGATAAAAAAGTAACGTGACTGGTTACTTATTTTAGGGAGTAATGCAATATTGTAATGCACTACTTTTAAAAGTAACTTAAAAGTAACTGATTGATACTAGGGCTGTCATAACCTAAGACTTTCACTAAACGATTTTCACAAACAAAAGTATTTACGAAAACAATAATGCTGCGATATCTATAGAAAAATCTTTAAAAAGTAATAAATAAACATCAAATCGCTTTGAATGAAAGAATCTGTTAAATAAAACGCAATCTAATGTAAATAACAAAACAAGCCCTAAATCAAATAAAAAATAAAAGGCAACCATTGCATTTTAATCATGGTCTAAACTAAGATGCTGCATACATGCAACACGAGCAGTTTTTAATCAATATTGTAAAGTTGTATAAAGCGCTGTATTGTAAAGGTTGACCTCTCCAGGAACAGGTTGTTCTCCGCCAGCTCCTTCACGACTCCTTCCATCTCCTCCTTCAGCTTCTTCATCCTGTTAAGAAAGAATCACGCATAAATTAACCCATTCTGCGCCTGTTTATAGTAGATTACATACACCTGATAATCATCGGCTTTTGTTCTAAAATGAAATAACTAGGGCCGTCAAGCGATTATTTACATGATGCTTAATTAATCTACTTAACTGTGAATTAATGGCACATCAATTTTGACTGAGAATTAATTATTAAAAATTAATTGTTTGTTCATGTGAGTCAGTACATTAACATGAATGGAAATTCATTGTAAAGTAATGCGTTTATTGTAAACGCATTTTTCAATAAACTTAAACTATATATATATATATATTGATTGTATAGACACAATCAATAGCTTTAAATGGATATATTTATATTTCTCCATCATATTTAATATAAAATTATTTTCTCATTAAAGCTATAACGTGTTGCCCATTTGTCTTTTTATCCGATATATCGGTTTTCTGAAAAATGAACGGAAATAATTATCGGGAGCCAACGATGCTGAAAACGCACTAATGCACTCCGCTGTGTCTAAAATGTAACACAATATTAATTTTTGTTCACTGAACTGTTCAAATCAAATCAATATTTTCCATTTGCAATGGTGCAGACACTCGAGAAAAACCGCACTCTTCCTGATATGATTTTACTAAACTACATAATTTGATATAAATAGAAGGCGGCCATTTTTTTCTCTCGTTTCTTAAATTACGCAGTCAGTTGTCGGCCTGCATCGTGTTCATCAGCAACTGCTTCACTGACAGAGAGTCTGCGTTTAATCATGCATTTATTCCTAAAGCAATCACACTAAATTAAAGCAATAAATTGACAGTGATATCTCACCCCAGCGTCATCTCTACCAGTGTGTTGGGACTGAGGTACGCCTGCGGTTTCATTCCTCCAGACGTCATCGGGACAATCTTCTGTGGTAACTGCTCCAGCAGCTAAACACAAGAGAGCCGTTAGCATCTGCGTGTCATTACAGCTTAGCGCACATCACTTCCTGTTTACTCACTTTATACACACGCTGCACGAGCACGGTCACTTCCTGTTCCATGCTGCTGAACTGACCAGTCAGAGTCAAGAGGTGTTTCCGCACGTGATGGAATTTCCTGTAAGTAAACGTTCGTAAAAAAATTAATAATAAAAACATCGACAGCCAATCAGAATCTATCCACTGCTGAACGAGAGATTCTTACTTCATCCACTCCTCGCTCTTGGAGATGAAGAGGCGATATTTCATGGCACACTCGTCTGTGAAGAGCGCCCGCGCTTTGGTGGCGTGTAAAACCAGCTTTTGCCTGAAGAAGAGCAGGGAGATTCGTCTCATCATTATTGTGCGTCACACACGTTCAGTTCTTCAGCTACAGCAACACACACACGATACTCACTTGTCAAACTTGTGGATTTGTTCTTCATTATAAGGCAAACCTGAGGAGACAAGACACATCAAACACATGAAATGTAAAGGAGCGCTGATGAGATCTCAGGAGGTCCCAGACTCACGTCTCTCGGCCTTGTCCTTCTTGAACTGCTGATAGATGCTGCTGATGGCCTCCAGCAGAACCTTGATCTTCTCCACACTAGACGAGAAACACAAAACCAGCAGAAATCAGATACACAAGAACAGGCTTAAAATGTGTTCACTGCAAAAAATAATGTTCTGCCTTTGCAGAGCCGGATTAACGCAAAGGCAAACTAGGCACGTGCCTAGGGCCCGATTGGCGGAATGGGACAAAAATAAAAATAATAAAATAAAATAAAATGTACAAATGTCCTATCTACAATTTAATTATTTTATTAATTAACTAAAAATAGTGACAATGTTTATCTTAACCATAGACTGTTACATTACGTCACATTAACGCCAGCCCGTGACTGTATTTATATAGAGGCGCCAGCTAGTTAAGTTTGAGGAGACGTCAGCGGCGCTCAGAGGTCAGAGGTCAGAGGTCAGAGCGGGACAACGAAGCTAGCAGGCAGGTGTGTTTTGAGTAGGCTAACATTCAAGATGATTTCAGGTGCGGCAAAACGTAAAAAGAAAAAAAAATGAAGAGGAACAAAAGAAGAGACAGCTTCGTCCGACAGCTGTGAACCTGCTCGAGTCAGCAGAGGAATGCGGGAAATGTGGCATTTTTCAGATGTTATATAAATCCTTGTCAACCATTTATACTGTAATAATTTAAGCTGCGTGTTTATGATTTGTTTTTGCGCCTTTAAACATGCTTCAGTCCATTCAAATCCCTCTATTTCTTCTTGAATGTCTTTCCTCCATGCGTTTAATTTGTCTACAGCAGACTCTTTAGACTTAGACATTATTAAATTATAATATTTTGACAATTGGCCCTTTTGACCTCTTTTTTTTTTTCAAGTATTTCCTCAATTAATGACAGTTTGGGAATGTACATAATATCTGTAGACCTGGAAGACATAAAACTTTTTATGCTGTGAATATATAAAAAAAAATGTTTTGAGGAAATCTGGTGTTTATCACACAATTCTTGAAATGTAAGAAGTATTCCATCCATATACAAGTCTTTAATAGTCTGAATTCCTTTAGTTTTCCATAGTTTAAATCCTCCATCCTTATATTTATTATTATTTATTGTTAGACAGTTTCTAAATGGTCTTGATGAATGTGAAGGGGTCATGTTTGCCTTCTTGTTCTTTATTACATTTATAAATGTTGTAAGCTATTGCATTTTGCAGAAAATCTTAATTAAATGTGTTGACTAAATGTACTGATACCTATTGGTTATTTATATATAAAATATATATATAAAAGACAAAACAACATAAAATAAGAACAACTTTAAAAATAACAAAATCTGAAAATATCAAAATATAAAAAATTAAAAAGACACAAAAACTGTTATTACATGAAACCAAATAAATGTTACATAAAACTTTAAAATGAAATAAAATATTTTTTATATTTAGTTCAACTTGTTAGTCTAAAATAAATAATGCTAAAACTCAAATAAAAATAAAAAAACCTATATAGACATATTAAAAAATAAAAAAGTCAAAACATAAAATATCAGAATAAAAACAAAATAATAATAATAAAAAAAAACTATAATAATATCTAATATATAAAAACACTCTTAAAACAAGATACATTTACTGGAGAAGCAAAATGACTTAAGATATTTAGTGTTGTTTTCCGAAATTTTTTTCAAAATTAAGTTTAAAACAAGGACTAATATCTGCCAATGGGGTCAGAAAAATAAACTTAATACAAAGGGGGGACAATATTATATTTCTGAACTCATTGGCAGATACTTGTCCTTGTTTTAAGCAAAATGTTGATATATTTTACAGAAAACAAAACTTAATGTGTCATTTTGATTTAAGGAAGTTTAGATATTTGTACTGGAGAACAAGACGAGAACAGTGTTACACACAGCGCTTTGAGGGAAATAAGAGGTTTGGTTCTCCAGTGTGATGAATGCTGAAGCAGAAGCACTCACTTCCTGTCCTCCGGGTGCGTTCCCACTTGCTGTGTCCATGTGTCGGTCAGATTTCCTCCCGGCAGAAACATGCTGCTGATCTCCTGTAACTTCTGCTCCATGGAGCCCAGAGACCCAGACAGCTGCACACAGAGCACACATGATGAACACTCATGTTAATTTCATCAACAAACTTTACGAAAGATGTCCATTGACAAGTTTTTTTTTTTTTTTTCCATGACTCGAACAGGACGATATTAAGGCCGATAAATGATAATTGTGACTTTATCAACATTTAATATCGTTGACGATAAAATACGATACTAAAATGTTCATTTTTGTTAAAAAAACACCCCTCTGTTACGTGAGCTTTCATGTTTGTGGTTGCCAGATATCTAAGGGTTTAAAACCCCAAATCAGATCTTCAGGGTAACCGATATATCGGTAGACATGATTAACTAGTAGAAATGTATTTCTAAATGTACAATTTATAGGCTTTGTATGTACTTTTGTAAGTATCCTTGTTAATACAGTAATTTCAGTCTAAACAAAGTAAACCGCTGAGAAAGAAAAAACACGTGAAACAGTATATTGGATCCAGGTAGCTCTTAAAGTGACAGCAGTCTAATATTCCTACTGTCTGTCATTCGTGGTAATCAAACAACAAAAGAGAGAAAACTCTTACTTCTCTTGACTTAATCACTTTTATAACTTTAAAAAGAAGAAATATATATTTAATTTATACTGTCATGATCCATTTGAGCTGAATAAATACAATTCTTTTCAATAGAGAAACATTGCAATTTGGAATTATCGAAATTGGGAATTTCAGTTATAATATTTTTTGTTTGTTTGTTTTACCAGTGTTCATAAAGTAGACAGAGATTTTGTATATCTTGTATAAGTCTTTGATATTAATTTATATAAATCAGATGAGATGAGTCAACATTTTATGGATTTGTGCTTATTGGCGAAAGTGAAATACTTCATTGCAATTCTCCAGTGACGACGATCATTGCTATTATAATTTTGAGCAAAAAAATAAATAAATTCAGCATGACGAAAATGTGACAAGTTTTTTTATAGACTAAAATTTTCAGTAATTTAGTCGACTAATTCGTGATTGAACAGAAACAGGAGAAGTTGATAAAATATGTGTATCTGACACATGAATAAGACTAAATTAAAAAATGAACACGCTTTCATGAAGGGCTCTGAACTTTTATAAGACTTAATCAGCATCTCACCCGCAGAACCTTCTTCCTCGTGTCCCGGATCTCATCATACTCCACCAACAGGAGGTTTCCCTGCATCAGAGCGTCACACCTGAAACACACACACACACACACACACAGCTCATGAGGATCTCACATGATCTCGCTCAAAGCTCGGTCTGAATCGAGCGTCACTCACAGCTGCTCGGTTCGCTCCAGCGTCTGGCTGCAGTAGTTACACATGTGAATCACCTCCGTCTTCTTGTGTGCCGTCTCACTGTACTCGTCTCTGATCAGCTCGCTGAAAAACAATGTTCATATAGCACCGCTTACAGAACGATTCACAGCAGCTTCACACAAATAAACAGGAAAATAACAGCGATAATGTTGCAAAAAAAGCTACAGAAGACTATAGAGTCATTTTTCTCAATGATTCAGTTCATTTCAGTTCAGTAACAGTGTTAATGTTAAAAATCCATAAATTGTAAAAGGAGTTCAGTTTCAGCAGTAAAGCGGCTCTTTAGAAGTCAACAGAGTCATTACAATTTAGTTACATTTTGATTCATTTCAGTGATTCAATGATTCAGTTCAATTCAATAGGTGCTAATGTCAATTCACTTGAATAACAGCTCAGTTTCGACAATGAAACAAGATCAATTTCAGTTGTAAAGCAGCTCTAGAGAAGGCAATAGTGTTCAGATCAATTCAGTTGTAAACTTAATCCGTTATGAAACAAATTTAATTGCAGCTGTAACAGCTCCGAGTCATTTACCAGGATGATTCGGTTCAGAGGTGATTCAATAACAGTGTCATTCAGATCAATTCAGTTAATTGAATCCAGTTCAATTTCAATTGTGAAACAAGTTTCGGTTGTCATTTCAGTTGTAAAGCAGCTCAACAGTTTATCAATTCAATTCGAGTCATCAGCTCGAGTCGCTTTGTTTCGTTTGATTCATGAACTCACATCAGGCCTCGGACGCCTTTCCTCACCAGCTCCTGGTACAGAAGCAAAGAATCGGACGTCTTCCACAGATATCCAACGTCACCTGCGAATGTCTGAGCAGAAACACGACCAACAGCGATCAAAACATCCCATAAAACATCTATATTTCTGACCAAGCTCAGATTAAGAGACTCTAAAATCAGTAGTTCTGATTTCACTAAACGGACAGGAAGTAGTTTTTTTACCTTGGCGTAGCTGGCGTCCAGATCCAGGTCATAGCGCGGTTGTACTTTGGGTGGGCTGGCTGCAAACAACAGGCCATCGTTATTAGAAAAAGAATGGTTATTAACAAATAGAGGCCAACCGATTAATCGGTTTTGGCGATTAATCGGCACTGATAGCTGATTGCTGGAACTATCGGTTATCAGCAAAAATCCTTCTTTTTAAACAACAAATAAAACTATGTGTATACAGTATCCAATAGTGCATGTTTTCATATCATTAATAAGTAATTAATTTGTTGACTACATGTTTGCTATCCATTGCCGAGAGAACATGAACATAAGCAGCACATCCAACGCTTAAAACAATGTGACCAAGACTCAAATGCTTAATGTCACGATTGTTACCATCTAATTGTGTTTTTTTTATATCCAGCTGGTCACATTAAAGTATGTGTTATCGAGCGAAGTTGAATATTTTAAGCAATTTGATATGTTCATTCAGCGACAGAAATCCTGCCGCCATTCACACGGTTTCCATTAAATAACATATTTGTCCCGAATCCTTGTTAATGTACAAAATGACTTCACACTAGGCTGTAAAATAGTGTATTGTGCAGTGAAACCTCTGTGTTTCTGTGGCTCTACGAAGGTCTAGCTTCATATAGAGACCGGTTACATAGATCACGCTTTATCGGTTGGTTTGCTCTGTTTTTTGTTAACACCGAACTTAAAAATCATCAATGCCACTTTGTCCATTCTTGAAGTGAACTTCTGCCCGTTTGTTGATTAAATAAACAGTTTTGAACCGTCGTTTGAACTGAATACAAAGCATCAAGTGTGTGATCCCTAACTAATCGTATCGGCTAGTGTGGTCCAACCTAATATCGGTATCGGTATCAGTATCGGTCGACCTCATTAGCAAACATCACATGACTGTCAGCGTGGTCACACTCACGGTCCTCAAACAGCAGGCCGACGGTGTTGACAGGGTCTCTGCTCAGCAGCATGATGGGATTCTCTCTGGAGGTCTTGGGGAAGGTCTGAGCCTGCCGGTTTGGGTCGAGGACGAGGCGTTGGCCCTCGTACAGGAAGTCCTGATGAGACGGCGTTATGTTGGTCCGTCTGAAGAGCAGCTCCTGAAAGAGATTCGCCCTGAACGGAGAGAAAATATCACACGGTCAATGGAATAACATGACTAAACTCAGATTATCAATAAACTATAAATACAGCATAAATGGTTTTTAAATTAGCTGAATGAAAAAAACCTTTTCACATTTCTGTGGTTCTCATAGTTTGTAGAGAAATATATGTTTTAATTTTAATACCGCTTTGTTATTTACATAGCAGCAGATGGGTCTAAAGTCTTACATATTCACAGAAAACGGCTTACTTGCACACTGTAGTTTAAGGTTGATAATGATGAACAAAAACTACATAAAATATTTAGCATTCAAATTTATGATTAGTTTGGTTTGGAAGCCGGTTTCTGGAATGGAATTAAAAATATATATAATTATCTAAACTTTGAGGGAGTCAGAATTGTGTGGTGTACTTTAAAATCATTAATCTGACTTTTCTTTTCCAGAATTTACATTTTGCAATTTGTATTTAGACTTTTTTTGCATTTCTGAATTCACATATCACAATTCTGTCTGTTTCTGCAGTGGAATAAAACATTGTGATGTGTGTGTGTGTGTGTGTTGCAGACATCCTCACGTGTTGTATGTGTGTATGTAGATGTGGTGAAGCGTGGCCTGCTGCAGACTGAACACGTAGACCACGATGCGATGTAAGATATCACTGGTCTCAGCGAAGAACTGGTCGAAGCCCCAGCATTTCTCCTGGTCTGCTTCAAGGATGTTAGCCAGCACTGGAGTGAGGAGACTCTGAAGACCCCTGGGACACACAAACACACCTCAGACACACTTCTCTTCTCTAACCGAACCGAACCGGACCGTCTGGACACTCAGACTCACTTGGAGAGGCTGCAGGAGATCGGCATCTCTGAGCTCCACTCGATCTTCCCGTTCTCAAATTTCTGATGGCCCGAGATCGCGCCGGACGGCTTCTCTGTGATGATCTTATACCTGCCAGATCAATAACACACAGCTGAGTAACTGCATCCAGTCAAACTCATATATATATATTATATATATATATATATATATATATATATATATATATATATATATATATATATATATATATATATACACACAATTTATAGGGATGCACAATATTGTATTTGGCCGATAACCGATATGCCGATATTTTTCGACTCAGATGCCAATACCAATATTCTATATATATAAAGTAATAAATATTTGAAGTGGATCAAGTGGGTTCCACTTCAAATGTTGACTACTGTATACATATACACATATAATGTATGGGCACGATATTAGATTTTGCCGATATGCTAATATTTGTTAACTCATTTAGGTAGATAGCAGATGCCGATATTATATGTGTGTGTGTATATATATATATATATATATATATATATATATATATATATATATATATATATATATATATATATATATACACAATTTATAGGGATGCACAATATTGTATTTGGCCGATAACCGATATGCCGATATTTTTCGACTCAGATGCCAATACCAATATTCTATATATATAAAGTAATAAATATTTGAAGTGGATCAAGTGGGTTCCACTTCAAATGTTGACTACTGTATACATATACACATATAATGTATGGGCACGATATTAGATTTTGCCGATATGCTAATATTTGTTAACTCATTTAGGTAGATAGCAGATGCCGATATTATGTGTGTGTGTGTGTGTGTATATATATATATATACATACACATACACACACACATATATATATAATTTATAGGGATGCACGATATTGGATTTTTGCCGATATCCTGATATTCTTCAACTCATTTTGGATATCAATATAGCATATATCAATACCAATGTTCTATATACGTATATACATATATATCTTTTCTGCATAGACAAGTTATTTATTTTACGTTTACACCATGTTGAACTTCATGTGTGATGCACTTGGAATAGAACTTTATTTAACCAGATTGTTAATAAAGAGAATTTTACTAGCTACGACTAGTTAAATGTAAAAAAATATATATAATAATAATAATGAGAAATTTAAATCTTGATTCAGTCAAATGGATTTACTGCTATATCGCCCAACCCTGAGTCAAATGGGTGAATCTGAAGTGTTTTAGACAGCACTCACATGACTTCTTTGTTCTTGCGCGGCCCTTCGAACGGTTTGAACGGCAGGCAGCCGGTGGCGGCGTGATAAAACGTGACTCCGATGCTCCACAGATCCACCGTGGCTCCGTATTTCTTCTGGTGGTCTTTCCTCAGCACGGCTCGCTCGTACATGTCAGGATGCTGAAAACACACCGAGAGATCAGCGAGGAAGGCGAAACACAGACACGGTCGCTTTTCCCATCATCCTCCGCTCACCAGATACTCCTCCGTGCCGTAGAGCGACACGAACTGCTCGTCGTCCTCCAGCTCACGCGCGGCTCCGAAGTCGGTCAGTTTGTAGACGGATCGTCCGTCTTCACCGATCACACGCATGATGTTCCCAGGCTTGATGTCTCGATGGACGATCCCGTACTCTCTCAGATGATTCATTCCTGCCACTGTTAAAAACATCAGAACTGAGAAACTCTCTGAGATAAAACTTCAAAAAGGGCTTTTCACCAAACATTGTTTTTAAAACAGCACAGCACAGAACGTCTCTCCGTCATGCTGCAGTCAAATAGAAGTAGTCCATCAGAATAGACAAATGCTTTCTGTGTGATCGACCCCTTAGTCTGAAAGACATCTAATGAACCTTCTTGCACTGAATAAACTTACCGACATCCTGCAGAACGATGAGGAACTCGTCCTCTGGGAGTCCGTAAGCGTTTGTCGGCTCCTCGAGAACCGTGTAGAGACTTCCACACGGACAATACTCCATCACCAACACCTTGTGACGTGTGTTCGACTGACACACAAGAGAAACATTCAACAAATGATCGTCATATTTCTGAATGACAAGAACACAAGCTACGTTCATAGTTTGGAACAAACAGGTATTACAGGTGTGTGTTTGTGAAAGTGAAAAGGGAAGAGTTAACAGAACTTCAGCCAAAAAAAAAAAAAAGAAGAAGAAAATCAAAAGCATTATTAAGCAAATTGTTTAGAGCTGTTCTGGATCTTTTTATTCAGACCAGATCACTTTTTCACTGCAGGAAGTGTTTTTATTAATTATGGACTATTTTAGTCCATAAAAAACGTGTAATGCTGGATTATTTTTTAGTTTTTGTCTTCTCCAGATGTTCACTGATGGACTGGAGTGCTGTGGATTATTGTGGTGTTTTTATCAGTCTCTCATTCTGACGGCACCCATTCACTGCAGAGCATCCATTGATGAGACACTGATGCAGTGCTACGTTTCTCCAAATCAAACTCTTGTACATCTGGGATGAGCGTGAGCACATTATCATTTCTGGGGAAGCTAGATTTGACATAAGAGCTGCATAAGATCGTCTCACCTCCTCCTCAACGGCGAAGAGCTTCACAATGTTTTTGTGGTTGAGTTTTTTCAGCACCTCGAACTCTCTCATCTGGACGTCCAGCGGACGCAGGAAGCTCAGGTTATTGAACACTTTGACCGCATAGAGGTCGCCGGTTTTCTGCAGACACACAGTGAGATGTTAAGGTCTACATCACTCTGAGTAAGAAAACACCAACTGTGTGAAATGTAAACGAATCGTTTTTTGAAAGATTCACTGTCACTGAATCATGTTTGTGAGATGTAATTTAGCTGTAGATTACAACACAAAGCAAATTAACCATGGACAGTGTAACTCACGGATACCTTGTGTCTACCGCGGTAAACATTGGCCGTGGCTCCCTGACCCAGCAGGTCATTCATCATCCACAGATAGTTCGCCGTACTCTGCATGATGACTCTATAGATTCACCTGGAAACACATTAGCATACATTACATATTCATGAGGATCACCAGATTCTAGAAACACAAACACTGGCAATACAAGATAATGCACGTGTGCCAGAACTTCACCACACACCCAACCATGAGTTATACTATAGTCCCACAGCATGTGTTCAGATATTACCATCTGATACTACAGCCCAGCTGATTGGTTTCGGAACATTTAAGCTTTCGTTTTCCCGAACATCAGTGCCATTGAGGTCAAGCTGACAAAGCACAACTGTAATCGCAGTTAATATGACAATAGCGTGTGTGCAAGAGGATATTGTGAAATCAGCTGCGGGATCAGTAAGGGTTGCCAGCTTTCCACAACAAAACCCGATCAACTGCTTCCCAAAACAGTCCAGAACTAGCCCAATTGCGCTCGTTTTTCTTCGCAGAAGTCGCATTCCAGGGGGCCAGAGTTAAAGTAGCGCAGTTTCCCGGGAAACCCGCGGACTCGGAAACACTGTTGCGGCGTTGCTACAATGTTTCGCCGTGACGTCACACACCTGTTGGAAACTCCCGAAGCAGTGCGTGATTCTTTCAAATATAAAGCCAAAATAAAATCACTTAAAAGAAACAGAAAAGCGGAAGCGACCATCCGTTCACCGACACCGAAAGAACATTAAACATCTGACAGAATAAAGCCGTTTATTCTCGCGATCGTGAGACCTGAATGAAGAAATCGACGAATATACAGCACTATTTTTTTTCTCCGATATCTAAATGAATACACTTCGATCAAAACACGTCTAACATTAGATCAATCAGGTAAACGCAGCGATGTTAGATTACGCATCAGTACTAGATGACAAGAACGCTGTGTGAGGATTGCGTGATGTATTTTATGATAGAGTTAGCTGTTTGTTTTCTCACCTCGAGAGCACGAAAGTCTCTTCCGTTTTCCGTGTTTTCGTCACATGAGAACAGAGAACGACACACAGGCTGTGACGCAACACACACTACCGTATTACTCGTACTACTTCTGCAGTAGCTACTCTTTGAGCATTTGATTATTTATTTTTTTAGTGCGCACTAGTAATTAGCAACGTTTCTCATTGTCGTGCACAGGTTCACGTAATATTTAGCTTAAGAATATACACTGCATGAGTTACTATACTGTCCGTTAATAGTATGCTAGTCTTCACTGCGTCCACAGACATACACAACCGTAAATATCATAGTAGAGGAGAACAGAAACTGCTGCATGGCTAGAATTAGTTAAAATGTAATATATATAATACGAGTCACCATAACAATATAAGTATTAATAGTATGCTAGTAATAGTGGCTCCATAACCTGACAGCTATAATATTGTTTACCGGACGTATTAATGTATTGATAAATTGTAATATTCGCTCTCTTACGGCGTGAGCAGAGTGGCGCAGCGGAAGCGTGCTGGGCCCATAACCCAGAGGTCGATGGATCGAAACCATCCTCTGCTAACTTTTTTATTTTATTTTTATATATATATATTTTTTTTAATTGCGATCGATGACTACCCATTATAAATGTATGAAACATATGCTAGTCAAACAATTATAGCACTACAACCAACGGCTTTAATGAAGAAACACAAGTGTGTTTATATTTTTACTGCAACATGCTTTTTAATGTAATAGAATGCATTGTTAAATTAAAAGAACTGCTCATTCTATATTATTTACTACTGAAATCTTAAATTTCATTATACTAGCTTCTACACGGTTTCATTTTTGGAAAATAACACCGAGATAAAGCAAGAAATGTAAGTGAAGAGCAGTGCTGGCTACACTGGAGATGTAATAGATTACTACTGAACCTATCTAAAATGTAATAAGCAGTGTAAATATTACTTTTTGATTACTTTTCTACATTTCTAACAAGTGTTTTTAACTGTTAATCATGTTGAAACGTTGAAACAGTTGTAGGCTACTCAACACTGATTATTGTCAGACTTTCAAATCCTTGAATTAAGATAATAATTTAATTAGAAAGAACAGCTAGCATACTACAAAATCAGACTTTAGCACTTCTTTTTATGTTGAGCTCGTTCTCAGGCTGTATGCAGATTTATAATCCTAACAAGAAATAGCAAATATTAATACAAGAACTATACAGATGTAACACATTACATTACATTTATTAATTTAGCAGACGCTTTTATCCAAAGATAAACACCGCTTGTAATCATTACAATTGTCATAAGTAGCCTAACTTTAGTTCATTTTTAATTCTCAGTAAATGTAACAGTCTCATTTATTTTGTAATATAATAACGTAACACAATTGCATGTAACTAGTAACACACACACACATGCATATAATACGCGCGCGCACACACACACATGACGTTACAGAGATGCTCCATTTTTCTTTTGAAGTGAACTGATCTTTTGTTAAATATTGACAGAGAAGCAAAGCTCACTATTTGCTAATAAATATCGATGTTAAAGCAGGACTCACCGTCACACCCAGAGTCAAACAGCTTTTGTTCTGCTCTGTTTGAACTGCCAACAATAAATCAGCTCTATCATCATCATCATCATCATCATCATCAGACTGTGTTTGAAATGCATACGGTTTCATATTCCCAGCTGGTGGTGTTGATGCTCAGAATGGCGTGTGTTTGGTCATTTCACTTGTAGGCCTGCTTTATTTGTCCTTCTTACAGTAAACACACAGACAGCACGCGCACATCTCGGAGACGTCTATTTGACGTCGCATTTACATCTGCAAGACGTGTTTGCTCATGTGCAATACATCTATAGTTTGTTTCCTATCAGATGTCAAATAGACGTTTAGGAAATGTCTTTATGATTTAGAATGCACGTAAAACTGAAGTCTTAAAGACGTCTGTCAGATGTTTCACAGACCTTTAACAGACGTAGGCTACCATGCCATCTGGGATGGATAGATAGATAGATAGATGGATAGATGGATAGATGGATAGGTAGATAGATAGAGCTGTTGTTAATTTGAATGGCACCTTCACCTGCGCGCGTGGAGGCGCTGTCGGGTCGCGCGCGCGCGCGTGTCCGTGAGGCGGAGCGCGAGTCAAACTCACACAAGCAGCCGTTCATAAAGCGAGAAACTCACCGACAGTCGCCGTCAGCTGCCGAGCCGTGTGTGTATGGGCTTCTATCATGCGGTGACAGCGGGGAGAAACACAGAAACAGGTGAGTGTGTGTTTACACACACACACACACACTCTCTTGTGTGTTGTAGGTCGCGCACAGGTTGTGTTTGTAAATGCACTCTCTTTAAACACGCAACAGAAGCTCGCTTATTATTCGGTGTGTTGATCACGGTCACGTTCCGTTCACTGGTTTAATGCTCGGCCGCGCGCGGTAAATACTGTCCCGGTTGCCATGGCAGAGCCGGTCACGCGCAGGTACCAGCACGCGCCTGTGGCAGATTTTCAATTC